>NC_043010.1:22128335-22150835 GCF_006345805.1 Octopus sinensis
CTCCAAAACGCTTCGAACCAAAAAATACAGAAGGTTAAGAACAGATTAGTTAGGTTTTTTTAGTAGAATGGGCTTGAGCATAGTTTTTGACGATGAGTTAACTAAAGCCAACTTCTTGGACAGTACCCTCAATCTGCAGAATAACTCTTACTTCCCTTATCATAAACCGTCTACTAATCTTAAGTACATCAGCATTTTCAGTAATCATGCCAAGCCAATTACCGATAATTTAGTTAAAAATATATCTCTGAGACTGTCCAAATTATCTGCTAATGTCGACATCTTTAACCAAAAAGCAGAGTTCTACAACGCCGCCTTGTCAAGAGCCGGTTATAAGGAAAAAATATCATACATCGACCCAGCTCATTCTAAACCAACATCTGCTTCTCAAGATAGTAAAGTTACTCATAATAAAAATAATGATTTCAATTCTAATAATGCCAGCACCCCTGTAAATAAGATAAATCTTTTACGGACTAGGGGAGGTAAGCGCCATCCAACCCCAAATTTCCAACACAGACATTTTCCCCTTACTGTTACAAATAGCACTAAGAGCAATTTAAAGTCCACAAAAAACTGTATCTGGTTTGTAATACCTTTCGGAAAACAAATCAAATCGAACCTTCCCTTACAGTTCCGAGAAGCCGTTGCTAGAAGCTTCCCCAGTAATTCTAGATATCATTCTATTATCAATTCACACAAGGTAAGAATTGCATTCTCTAACACTAGGAATCTTTCACAAATTATTTCTTCCCATAATAACAAGCTGCTAAACAAAGATTCTTCACCCGGGAGTTCCAACACTAATCTTACCGATTCCAACCCATCATACAATCATAATAATAGAAATAGTGTAGTTGTTAGCGCTAGTAATAATAAAAACAACAATCATAACAATAAAAACTCCGTCTCGATCTCGGAGGATAACCCTAACAGAATAAAATTTTTGTCCAGTAATTCCAAAATTAAGAATTCCATTTACCAGTGTAGAATTTCTTCCGGTACCGATGTCTTCATCTATATAGGTGCTACCACTTCTCAGTTATCCAAGAGAATTTCCAATCACTATTCGACATTCAGAGATAGGAAAAAAACGGCTTAGTACAGGGCTAAGTAAATTAGTTTGGCGTCTTAAAGACAACAATATAACATTCAAATTGGATTGGTTCATATTGTCTATATCCTTTCCTTTTGATAAGGGCAGAAGTTTTTGTAACATTTGTAATTCTGAGCTCTTCCATATTCTTTTCGCTAAGGTTCCCCCAGTAAACACACTCATAGAAAAATCCTACAAATGTAAACATTGTCAGAAACACACTTTCCACTCATATAAATGATAAAGATAACCACTGTAGTTCTAACAATTAGCTTCATGTCCACACCACTACCATAGAGAAATTATTTCCTATACCTCAGAACATTCTTTCAATCAACGTTCACTTCCTCTCCTTTATATATTCCATTGATACTACATATATTTGACGTATCTTTCTCACTCTCACACACACACAATCAAACACACAGACGCAAATTTTCCCATTACTACTACGTATATTTGACGTATGTCTCTCTCCCACACACACAATCACACACACAGACACAAATGCAGTTATATACACACACATACACACACACAAACACTCGCACTCATTAACACAATCACACACCTACACACCTCAATACATACAGCAAACATACTGTCCCCTACCTATTTTTACTTCCTCCTTCTACCCGTTTTTGACTTCAATGCTTATAACGGATTTTTTTTTAAAACACTCATTATCGCTGTGGTCACCATGTAGGCAATCATCGAAGTTTTTGTTCGTCTTGAGGTTGAGAGAGGCTCCTTATCTTTCCTGATGAGAAGATTGCATAATGCACCCCTTATTCCTTCAGAATAGGAATGTGCTGTCTTAGAAACATGTGTCGAGAGTAAAGGAATTTTGTTAACATCTTCGTTCGACTCCATTCTTCCATTTATTCCTATACAACACACACATTTCTACACAAGAACCCGGAGTTTCTACTCTTGACAGGTCGCTTCAACCGTGTTTTCTGACGTCAATTTGCTACCCAGGTTTCGGTTAAATGAAATTTCCATGCTGACGATAAGCATAGGATAATTCATTCACCTACTTAAATATATATATATATATATATACATATATATACATGTATATACATATATATATATATACATATATATATACATATATATACATACGTATATATATATACATATATATATATATGCATATATACATACATATATATAAGCATATATACATACATATATGCATACACACAAGCACACACACACACAAACACACACACACACACACACACCACACACACACACACACACACATATATATATATATATATATATATATATCGATCCGTCTACCTGTCTTTTTATATTTTTGTATGTGTGTTTTTTGCCTGTATTTTGTATATGCATATAAAATAAAATAGTAAAAGTTATATATTTTCATATACTTTATTTAAAAGCAGCAGAAATTCAACAAAACCTGTTACTCGGAGTAACAGGTTTTGTTGAATGTCTGCTGCTTTTAAATAAAGCATATTACTCTACCCTTGGTATTTGAGTACTCTTTTTTTCCACCTTGTTTCACATTTATGTGTTTACTCCGGTATTTTCATATATATATATATATATATAAATAATAGTTATCGCCATACTAATATGGCATTCTTATAAAAATAAGAAAAAAAGCTGTCTGCTTATTAGCTCCATGAGGCCATCGCCTTAAGTTAGCTATTTGATACACAAACTGTATCCATATAACCTTCGAACAAGGGAGGTCAGTCGCTCCACACTACTTGACCGGCAGCTACAGACGCGTTTCGGAGTATTGCCCCTTTTCAATGCAGCGTAGCCAGCCAGTAGGTGTCGCTTCCGACAATCTCAGTTCGATGGTTTTATTTACCTAGTTTCGGTGGAATACATCCACTTGTTTTCAATAATAGAAATATTAAAATAACTAAGTCTCTTTAAAAGAGAACAGCGGCAGCGTTCCCGGAAAATAATAGTTATCGCCATACTAATATGGCATTCTTATAAAAATAAGAAAAAAAGCTGTCCGCTTATTAGCTCCATGAGGCCATCGCCTTAAGTTAGCTATTTGATACACAAACTGTATCCATATAACCTTCGAACAAGGGAGGTCAGTCGCTCCACACTACTTGACCGGCAGCTACAGACGCGTTTCGGAGTATTGCCCCTTTTCAATGCAGCGTAGCCAGCCAGTAGGTGTCGCTTCCGACAATCTCAGTTCGATGGTTTTATTTACCTAGTTTCGGTGGAATACATCCACTTGTTTTCAATAATAGAAATATTAAAATAACTAAGTCTCTTTAAAAGAGAACAGCGGCAGCGTTCCCGGAAAATAATAGTTATCGCCATACTAATATGGCATTCTTATAAAAATAAGAAAAAAAGCTGTCCGCTTATTAGCTTATTAGCTCCATGAGGCCATCGCCTTAAGTTAGCTATTTGATACACAAACTGTATCCATATAACCTTCGAACAAGTGGATGTATTCCACCGAAACTAGGTAAATAAAACCATCGAACTGAGATTGTCGGAAGCGACACCTACTGGCTGGCTACGCTGCATTGAAAAGGGGCAATACTCCGAAACGCGTCTGTAGCTGCCGGTCAAGTAGTGTGGAGCGACTGACCTCCCTTGTTCGAAGGTTATATGGATACAGTTTGTGTATCAAATAGCTAACTTAAGGCGATGGCCTCATGGAGCTAATAAGCGGACAGCTTTTTTTTCTTATTTTTATAAGAATGTCATATTAGTATGGCGATAACTATTATTTTCCGGGAACGCTGCCGCTGTTCTCTTTTAAAGAGACTTAGTTATTTTAATATTTCTATTATATATATATATATATATATATATATATATATATATATTATATATATATATATATTATATATATATATATACATATGTTTGTGAGTGAATGTATATATATATATATATATATATATATATGTATGTATATGCATGTATGCACATGTGTATAAATGTGTGTGTGTGTAAACACAGACAAACAGATAGATAGTTAGATAGATGTTCATACGACTTGTGTATCTGGGTGAATTGCTTACATGAAATGCGTGGCTTTCTACTTGTGTTGGCTTAATCTAATAAACTGACGGAGAGATATAATTTTTTTGAAAGAAAATAAAATTGATTTACAAATGTTTGATGATATTTCTTTCACAATATCTATTTGGAAAAGCTTTCTCCGGAAATATAAACGATTTCTTTGGCTCTCAATCATCGAAATTATAGTTTAATCATAAATTCGAAATAGATTGTGTTATTACATACGTCGTTTAATATTTCAATTGTACGAATCTGTCTGATTGATTTCGGTTTCGGTGAAATAGCAGATAGGATATATAAAATGTTTTCCTGTGTCCTTCTTTGAAATTAACTCATTCGCTCTCAACAATAATTTTTACTGCTATTAGATGTCAATAATTGACAAATGTTTGATGCCAGAGCAGATACAATCGCATCGGTTTTTTATATTTATTTCCTCTTTTTGTGTATTTTCATATCTAAAATACTTTTTTTTGCGAGCAGAATTCTATAATCGATTCATAATTACTCCAATCAACTCTTTACTCCCCCGACAAGAATCGAACCTTACACCTCACTCCCAAATGTCCTATAGAGGCGTAAATGTCTTCTATTTTCATTGTTGTCTGTTCCTCATGCATTAACATATATGGCAGAATTATTAGAACGTGGGAAAAAAGTTTTCGCAGTATTTTACGTCCTCTGAGTTCGAATTCTGTTGGGTTCAACTTTGATTTCATTTTTCCGTAGACGATAATTTAATTACTAGTTACCAATTAGAGTCGAAGTAATTGAAAAGATGTAGTTAAGAATAAAATAAGTAAGCAAGCAAAGAATACTACACCTTTTAATCTTTAATTTTAATTTCGGTTTTAATTTTTAACTTTTTCTTTTTCATTTGTTAAATTTCCATTTGTGGACAGCGTCTACTTTATTCTGTTATTTTGTTTACTCGCTTGGCATAAAGAGTTTTCGATTCAACTATTAATTGTACTAGCAGTATCGCCCGGCGTTGCTCGAATTTGTTTTCTTTTCGACCCTTTAGAATTGGAATTTTGAAAAGTAAAAATTTTGCATTATTTAGCTTGTTATTCTCTTTAAGTGGAAAATTTTTCTGGTTGAAATAAACCGAAAAATGGCGACACAGCAGTCAAAAAATCGTAAAAAATAGGGATTTTCATAGAAAATTTTGATATAAATAATTTTTGGTGTTAACATGGTCCGATTTGAATTTTATCTTCTACGGAATGAAGAGCAAGCCTTCTTCTGTCTTACTCTCAATTTTGGTCAAGTTGCACCGCAGGGTCTCGAAGGAGATAGTGTTAGTTGAAGGCTACCAAACGTGCCACACAGAGACATTTTTATATATATAGATTTACTCCTCCCCCACCGGCAGGCAACAATATATCGTTATTTTATTAATATTAGATACCCAATGCTTCTTTGTTGAAGTCTATCCATTATGAACTATATTATATATATACTCACTTGATATAATTAACCTTTATTATCACAACTGGCTGATAACCGGTCACGTGGAATAGCTCTATGAAGTTTGTTCCGGCTTTAATAAAACAGTGTATTACTCTGCCTTTGGTACTCGAGTACTACATTTTCCACCGCCTTTTCCACCTAAATCCTTACTTGTGTGTGTGTAAATATGTGACTGTGTGTGAGCGTGTGTGTGTGTATACACACACACACACATATGTATATATAATTTTACTAGCAGTAACAAACATTAATATATCATTCATTCACTGTAGGTGAATGCCTCACCTATCTCTCTCTCTCTCTTTGTCTCTTGCTCTCTCCCTCTATTTCAATCTCTCTCTTTCTCTCTCTCTTCGACCCTTTCTATTTTTCAGTCTTATGCATTCCATATACTTTCTCTTTACAGCCTATGTTTAATGTGACTCATCTTTGTTACCCTCTTGGCAACGGATACATACTTCAGAAACTGACCACATGCAATATATATATATACGCATGCATATACCCGAATATATATATATATGTGTGTGTGTGTGTTTATGCAATATAGATGTGAATAATATACATATATATATATATATATATATATATATATATATATATATATATATATATATATATAATGATATGATGAAGCATAAAGTATAGTCATGTGTGCTGCATGCATGAGGCGTACGGACATGTGTGAGTTTTTGTGCATATATTTGTGGTTACGTGTGTGTATGTGTGTGTATGTTTGTGCGTGTATAGATATAAACGAACACTCATACACATATACATGCGTACATACATTCATACAAACATATAAACATACACACATGTATGACACATGTATTCGGATGTACCCACTCACCTTGTACCTCGTTCAATTTAGCATACAAGTGTACAATATGCTTTCATTACACACGAGATCCATATAGTCCCCGAGGGTATATATGTAATTGTCTACACAAATGCAATTTGGTTAGTCGTACTAATCAGTTAATCTGAAGACTGCTGAGAACGAAAGGCTGTTTGCAAAAATTGGCTTTGCTTGTTCCTTTCTCTTCATTCTCCAAGACTTGCATGTTCTTTTACAAGTCTAGTTAATATGATCTTATGCGTCTTATACATTCTCAAACCCGTCCCCCTTAGGCTAGGACGAGGAATTACAGCGCAGTATCCGCATCGGTGCACGTACAATTTTATTGGTTCTTCGCACACATGTGACTATTAGATTGATGATACAGTAGCTGCGATCGATCTCCAGATATGCTGTGTATCAAAATTCATAATGAAGTGATGTGTGGGATCTGTAGGAGAGTTAATTACATATATATATACGTTTTCAACTCACTCTTTATATATGTAAGTATATATATATATATATATATATATATATATATATATACATATATTAGTATATATGTGTGTGTTTGTGCTGTGTATCGCTATGTGTATACACCTATCTATATATGTGTCTATTATATATATATATACATATATATATATAATATATATATATATACATATATATATATGTATGTGTATATATATATATATGTATATATATATATATGTATGTATGTATGTATGTATGTATGTATGTAGGCAGGAAGTTCTGGTATAACGATGCCAATTTGCGTAAACAAATGGGGTTCGGCGTATATACGTACATATTCTTCGGTGCCTCTGTGTGTATATGTATGAGTATATGGATAAACACCCTCATATAGATAGATAGTTACAGGGAGAGAGAGAGAGAGAGAGAGAGTGAAAGAGAAAGTGAGATAGAAAGAGAGAGAGAGAAAGAGAGTGAAAGAGGAAGTGAGATAGAAGGAGAGAGAGAGAAGGGTAAATGCTGAGAGGGAGAGAAAGACTAAGGGGGAAATGTTGCGTGTTTGGTCAACATGTACCGATTCATGTTCCTTATGATTCAACATATTTCGATTATCCTTTCATTTTCCAGTATGTTTATGACAATGCGTTCCTCATACTCATGAATGGATATTTCATGCGAAACATCGTCATCCGTACGTAATTCAGAATGAGGCTGCGTTAACCGAACTACGTTTATTTTTGTATGAACGTTTCTGTATAGCCAACACGTTAAATTCATCCAGAGACGATGAGAAAGGAAGGTAGCTGGAGAGCAAGTTGACGCCATAGCTTCTCGATGTTGATGGATGAATATTAAGTGAACTATAATTACTAACGGAAGCCAATTCGGATACAATCACATTTTATTTATTTCGGAACTGTTCACTCAATAAATTAAAAACTAATGAATAACATAACATATACCTGACAATTTTAATATCATATAACCTCTGTCATTCTCCAGAAGAAGCGCTTTTAATCCTTGAAAATATAAAGTTTCACTCTCCTGGATATTATATACATAAATATAGAGAAAGCGAGAGAGGGGGAGATTGGGGAGAGATAGAGAGAGAGATAGAGAGAGAGACAGATACTACGTATACATATCAAAACAAAGAATTCGCAATCTAGGGTTTCACAAAGCTTTACTTTATATATTCCATGTATCTATCTATCCATCTATCTATCTATCTATCTATCTATCTATCTATCTATTCATCCATCTATCCGTTTCTCTCTCTCTCTCACCCTCTCTCTCTCTCTCTCTCTATATATATATATATATATATATTATATAAATATTAATAAATATATATATATTAAATGTATATATATATATATATGTATATATATATATATATATATACATACAGATATATACATATATATATATATATATATATATATATTATATATATATATATATATATACATATTAGATATATATACATATATATATATGTGTGTGTGTGTGTGTGTGCGTGTGTGTGTGTGTGTGTAACATGCGTCCGTCCCTCAGCCAGATTCATCAGTCTTTATTTCCGGCATTCTTTGTTTACTGCTTGAATTGTCCATGCAATTCCATTGTTTTCTATTTAATGCTCTTTTGCTCTTCCTTCTGTTCTTGGAATCTAATGTTTTAGCAGCTTTTGGGACATCCATAACTGCCGATAGTATCCCGTCTGCAACCTACACAACATCATATTTTAACCCCAATATTGTGTTACTAACTGTTTCTTCTGTATTCTGTAATCCTCTGCTTCCTTTCGAGGCTGGCAGAGTCAGTTCATAGGACATTCAGCGTTGTGTGCGGTTTCCGTGCATTTCCGTACATCGATCTTTGTTCATCTCAACAGGATATTTTTGTTCACTGTTCCCAGGGCTCCAACAATTATTGGTACTACTGCTACCTATTTCATTAACCACAACTACTTAACTTCTCAAGCTAACCTGTCATATCTCTCGACTTTTCTTTCTTCCTTATCGCCTACCTTGTTATCAGCTGCGCATGCTATGTCTATAATCCACCATGATTTGTTTTCTTTCTCAATTAAGACTATGTCCGGCTTCCTATTCTCAAGCTCATGGTCGCACTGAATCATAAAATCCATAGGATCTTTGCATTTCTATTTTCGACGATGCCTTCAGGTTTGTGGTCGTACCAATGTTTTTGCTGTAAAGTCCATACTTGTTGCAAAGTGTCCAACAGACAAGCCTTGCTATATTGTCGTGGCGTCTCTTATATACCTTCTGGGCTAGTGGCATACATTGGCTGGTAATATGTTACACGGTTTCACCGTTTTGTCCACAGATTCTGCACTTATCACTTTCTGCTGTGTTGTCTATTCTGTATTTTATGTAGCTTGTTCGTAGTGCTTGCTCTTGCGCAGCACAGATTAGAGCCTCCGTTTCCGATTATTATTATATTATTATTATTATTATTATTATTATTATTATTATATTATTATTATTATTATTATGCTTTTAATCTATACCTTTTTTACACTTACTTGCCGAGACACACTCAGCGTCCTGGGGTGAGTGAAGGATAAGATTTGTTAAAGTATGACTGAAAGCTTGCGGAGGGGAAGTAGTGAAATATCTTCATATATTACAGCACATGCATTTAAATGTATAGAGTTTTTATAAGGATGTGGTTAGTACTTTTCGGTACAGTCTTTTGGATTTCTCTGAGACATGGTTCTCCTGGGATCTTATCTAGATATTTCTGACATCTATTTTTCATTATACCTAAGGCACCTACAATAACAGGAACAGGTCTCGTTTTAAGATGCCACATCTTTTGTACTTCAATTTCTAGGTCCTTGTATTTACGTAGTTTGTTTAATTCCTTGACATATATTTTTATCAGTGGGAACACTTACATCTATTAGTCTACAAGTATTTTCTTCTCTGTCATTAATGACTATGACTGGACGACTATCCTGGATCGTTCTATCAGCGTTGACTGTATAATCCCAGAGGATAGTAACATTTTTACCTTCAACGACTGGCTGAGGATGATGTTCATACTTGTAAGCAGGAGTGCAGTTTATGTAGTGTTTACTTATTTTCCAGTGTAAATACTGTCCTGTCCTATCTTGGCGATTTTTGTATTCGTTTGCAGAACCTGCATTGAGGGTCAGAACTGTTTTGAAGAACGTTAGCCAGGTAGTTTTCTTTTTGGTGAGCAAGCTTTGATCTTTTACCGCCAATATGAAATCTTCAGTTTCTATTTTCAGTCCTGAACTTCTCAGCTACTGATGGCTTGATCTGCATCAGCATTGCAACTTCGTAGTATATACTGTCCACCACTCCTCAATTTGTTTCTGTCCGTTCTTTTTTGCAGTCTGCTTGATTCATATTGCTTGTTTTGTGGCAGTAATTTCAGGTTCTTCATATAATTCAGGATTGATTCTAAGCTCCTTTGCGAATATGCAAGCTTCCTTGACAATAGAATGTGATTTTTTGTTGTTTTCGTGTTTGCCCACAAACTGCAGCATCCAGACCTCTGTACTAGATAAGTACCTGTTCAGTGCTATTATGGAGGTCTTATAGCACAGTTCTACCTGCGTCCTTCCTCTTCCCGCCATTACTGCTAGGTAGGTACAGATGAAAAACATCTGCTTTTGGATGGTGTATGTTCTTAGATGTTAGTAGTTTTCTTGTCTTCCTGTCCAGGCATTGACGCTCTGTAAGATTCCAGTTAATGATGTTAAAACTGTACTAGACTACTGAAAAGGCCAGGGTGTCAATGGCTTCGAAGCAATTTTTCCTGTTGAGTTTAGTTTTTAGTATGAGTCGTATTCTCCTGTAATATTCCTTTCGTATTTTTTCCATCGTGGTAGCATGTTTATCTCCAGGTATTTGTAATTTTCTTGTGGGCCAAGCTCCTTGATGGTAGTGACGGTATATAATTTAATTGAAGCTGTTTGCCTCAGCTTACCTCTTAAAAATTTACTTTAGAACACTTATCAAGGCTAAAATCCATCCCGATGTCATTGCTGAACTCTTTAACAGTTGTCAGCAGACCCGCAGGCTCTTCATCATTTCTGTCAGTGTTGACTGTAAAATCCTAGAAGATAGTGACATTTTTACCATGTAAAATATAGTTTATTGTCGTATTGTAAACTTTGAACACATACCTACTGTTATATAGTTCGTTTAGTGCCGTGCAAAAGAGTAATGAAGAGAGAGAGAGTCACCTTCAAAGAAGCCTCGTTTCATGTTGATGTTGTTAGTTTGGCTCATCCCATTACTATGGCTTAGAACGAGACGTGTGTTCCACTTGACGATGCTACTTTGTAAGAATTTGGAGATGACAAGATAGATCTTATATATCTCAATGGCATTGAGTATCCATTTATGTAGGACACTATCACCATCATCATTATTATTATTGCCTTTGTACAGCTTCTAACGCTGGAGATGTACTACGGTGTCAGCTGTTCAAAAGTAACACCTCTTATTTTTCGAGCACCATCCGGAGTATTCGAGCGGTTCCAAGCAGTGCTGTTTTCTGCGGGTGTTCCACCGTTATTGCAGCCCCTATTTGTTCCACGTACTTCTCGAGAATTTTGCTAACTGTTCCCAGGGCTCCAACAATTATTGGTACTACTGCTACCTTTTTCATCGACCACAACTGCATAACCTCCCAAGTAACCTGTCATATCTCTCGACTTTTCTTTCTCCCTTATCGCATACCTTGTTATCAGCTGCGCATGCTGTCTATGATCCAGCATAGTTTGTTTACTTTCTCAATTAAAGCTATGTCCGGCTTCCTATTCTCAAGCTCATGGTCGCACTGAATCATAAAATCCATAGGATCTTTGCATTTCTATTTTCGACGATGCCTTCAGGTAGTGGCATACATTGGCTGGTAATATGTTACACGGTTTCACCGTTTTGTCCACAGATTCTGCACTTATCACTTTCTGCTGTGTTGTCTATTCTGTATTTTATGTAGCTTGTTCTTAGTGCTTGCTCTTGCGCAGCACAAATTAGAGCCTCCGTTACTGGTTTTAAGTCACTTTTAGTCATCCACAGCCATCTTTTTTCCCTGTCTTATCTTCAACATCTCTATAAAATTGACCATGCATACTTTTCCTTACCCACCTATTTTCAGTTTCATTGGTTTTCAATTTCTTGTATAGTTCTTTATCTTTGCAATCTTTCATCCTACACAAGCCTGACCTTCCTACTTCTAACAATAGCAGTTGTGTGGCATTTTTCTATACCATGCTATGTTGTTTTCTGCTGCTCTGATGCTGTGTTCGCATCAAATAAGTCCTCGTCCCCTACTTTTTCTTGGTACATGCAATCTGTCTGTATCACTTTTTGGGTGGAATGACCCATATCTAGTTAGCAACTTCATTGTCCCTTTGTCTAAGCTGTTTAGTTCGTCTACTGCTCATGCGATTACTCCTGATCCATATCTAAGGAGTGAAATCGCCCAGGTATTGATAGCTTCGATCTTATTCCATTCGTTTTATTTCGACTTAAGGATCAATCTCTGTCTGCGCAAGTACTTCACCTTAATTTTTTCTGTCATTTCTTCCTCCATCAAATTATCCATTTCCAAAATCCCCAAGAACTTATAGCCCGTCTCTTTTATCTGCTACGTAACCTCCCCCGAGGGTTTCGAAAGCTCATCCGCACATTTGATTTTGCTTCTCTTTAAGACTAACACACCGTACTTTCTCCATTCTGATATCAGCGCTGAAGGTATACGCCGTATCAACGAGGGAACTGACTTGGGCTTCATCTTTACCATACAGTTTGAGGTCATCCATGAATAACAAATGATTGGATTTTGTTGGCGGCTTTTGAATACATACCAAGCTTTTGCTTTCCTCAGAATCAGTGTTAGTAGTATCAAGCACAGTACAAAGATCAGTGGGGACAGGCAGTCCCCTTGGAAGATGCCCCTCCTAATTACTACAGTCCCTAAACTTCTTCCGTATGCTGTCAGGTCCGTTATCCAATTCGCCACACTTTTTCCAAGTAATCGCTCAACATTCGATGCCATACCAAATAGCTTCCATACACTCCATTAGCCAAGAATGTGGGATCATATCGTACGCATTACGATAGACGATCCATGACATAGCTAAGTTATTTTCCCTCCTCTTGCAGTCTCTAAGTACTGTTTTGTCTATCAAGAGTTGATCCTTGGTACCTCTGAACTTACGCTTGCAACCCTTCTGCTCATGTGGCAGGACTCCATTTTTTTCCAGATGTTCGAACATTGACTCTGCGAGCCGGACTATAATCTCTGAGCCTACCGGGTGTACCACTGTCACCCTCTTTAGCTTCAGTTTTATTCCCACCGTTATTCACAATATTTCGTGTTTTCATTGTCGCTCATATGAGGTAGCGATTATCAGGTTGCGCAATTAACAGTGTTTTTAATGTGACACCTTCACTAGATGTCTCATTATTAATCAGCCCATGAGGCTCCAACCATTTCCTTTCATTATTATTATTATCATTATTATTATTATTATCATTATTTATTTTTTCTTTTTTATCATCATCACTGATATCACTGATGTTATTGTTTTTATGTGTAGTAGCAGCAGTAGTTGCAACAACAGCAACAGCAGCAGTAACAGGGGTGGGGGTAGTGGTAAGGGTAGTAGTTGGGCTTCAGATTCCTCTGCTATCATAATAGTAGTAGTTGTAGTATTATTATTGTAGTATTATTAGTATTTAGCCTTAGCAGCTGCAGCATATTATTTTTATTTTTATTATTCTCACCATCACCACAACTACCATTGTTTGAGGAACTAGTTGGGTAGCAGTTTGGTAAATAGATCAAATGTTACAGGTCTATAAATAGATTCGGCATATGGTGGGAGGTCAGCCATAGAAACAAAGGAATTTTCGAACCCTTTGGTTCAGCAGAGGTCAAATGTGTTTACTGCTACCAGTGGCCACTGACCACTGAGAGCGCTGCCTTTAAAAGAAGTAATTCAACCTGTTCTATTTGTAATTACTGGTAGAAAAAAAATATATATATAAACACACACACACACACACACACACATTGATATTCACTTCATTGAATTCTTGAATTTCTGCATTCAATTGTGTTGTTGCAATAAAAGGTGTGTTTACGTATTTGGGTAATATATTCAAGTTTTAAAGTTTTCTTGAGATGTTCGTTTGTCTGTCCAGTTGGAGTATGCACTAGGACTTTTGCAATGAAAAGGATGTTTACATTTTCGAATACTCAGGGAGAGATAGTAAAGTTTTAAGATTAACTAAATATGTTCTTTTGTATGGCTGCACAGAGAGAAATGGTAGTGCTCTTAGAATAAAAAAAGAGGATGAAATTTACATTTTCGAATACTCAGGGAGAGAGGAAAGGATAAGTATTGACACAGTAGTCGTGGATGTTAATGGGGTTTTTCTCTCGCCCTTTTTTAAAGTTGATCGTTTGTGTGTTTGAAAGCTGTAGGTACGTAAGTTTCTAACTTATTTTATTTTGAGGGAGATTTCAAATATTCACAGGGAATTGTAGATATACCAGTCTTTGGGAATAGTAGGAGGAAGAGCAGGTTCACCTCTTTGGATTTTTGAGTATCTGAATTTCATTTATATTTTCTTTTGGAAATTTGCTTTTCTTCTTAAAAGTGTTGCTGTGGTTTACATTCTTTATAGTTGTGCAGTATGTATATATTGGCAGGTGCTTACTTCCTTAATTTTATTATCGTGCATTTAATTGTGTTGTTACAATAAAAGGCATGTTTACATATTCTGATAGTCAGCGAAGAGGGGAAGACAAAATGTTCACACAAAATTAAAGTTTCTAAATATTTTGAGGTGTTCGTTTGTATGTCCAAAGCTGTAGATATGTAAGTTCCTTTACTTATTTTGAGGGAAATTCAAAATACTCAGGGAAAACTGTAGATATTCCAGTATTGTTATTATTTCTCTTTATCACTGGTTTTGTTGGATCTCCTGGGGTCCTGCATGCGTATCGGGCTTACTACCTGCAGCCTACGGTACTATGCTATCCGTTCTTTTCAGCTATTGTTGTTGTTGTTGTTATTGTTATTATTATTATTATTATTATTATTATTATTATTATTATTATTATTATTATTATTCAGTACTTTTATTTTTATAGCGTGCTTTCACTTCACTACCGAGCGCAGCTCTGTGTGCCTTGGGTATGTGCTGTGATTTGGTTGTGTCTGTCTGATGGTTATTGTATGGAAAGTGTTCTGCGTAGGATGTGTGCAGTGCCTAGTAGTGCAATTTTCTGTATGTTATATGTGTTTGTAAGTCCTGGTGTTTTTGTTATGTATTTGTCTGAATATTTTTTTATCATGCCTAATGCACCTACTATGATAGGAATTGTTTCTGTTTTCAGATTCCACATTCTAGTTACCTCTATTTCCAGGTCTTTGTATTTTGAGAGTTTCTCCATTTCTTTTAGAGACACGTTGTCATCAGCCGGTATTGATACATCAATTAGAAAGCATTTTTTTTCTTCATGGGTCTGACCACTATATCTGGTCTGTTGGCCTTAATTTCTCTATCTGTGTGTATCGGCATAACCCAGAGTATGGTTGCTTTCTCGTTTTCTGTGACCTTTTCTGGTGTGTGCCTATACCATCTTTTTTCTGTTGTTATTCCATAATGTTGGCATAGCTTCCAATGTATGTAGGTTCCAACTCTGTCATGTCTGTGAATATATTCCTTCTAAGCCAGGACTGGGCAGCTAGAGATAATATGATTTATTGTTTCTTGTCCATCTCCACATATTCTGCAGTTACTTGTAATATTTCTTTTCATTACATGTTTTTGGTAATTTCTCGTGGGGAGGCTTTGGTCTTGTGCTGCAATTAAAAAATCCCTCTGTTTCTGCTTTGAGTCCTGAACTTCTCAACCATTGCTGGGATTTTTCTTTGTCTATTTCTTTTGCGTTTAGTTTAGTCCAGTATTTACCATGAAGGGGCTTTTCTTGCCATCGTTTTATCATGGTTCGTTGCTGTTCTATTTTTAGTTTGGATTTCATTTGTTTTATAGCTTTTGTTGTTTCTTCATCTTCTTCTTCTTCATATTTATTAGGTGGTATGATTTCTTGTTTGTATTTGTCAGCTTCCTTAAATACTGAGAACAGTTTTTTGTTTTGCTCGTGTTTTGCCGCTATCTGGATCAGTTTTCTTCCTTCTGAAGTAGATATTTTTGCAGTCCTATGGTGGTTATTTTATAGTAGTTTTCCAGCTGTATAAGGCCTCTACCACCTTCTATACGTTATATATAGTCTTCTATGTCAGATTTTGGGTGATGCATCCTAGATCCTGTCATTATTTTTCTTGTTTTCCTATATTTTGGTCAGTTCTTTTCGTGTCCAGTTAAGGATATTGTAGCTGTAACTTATAACTGGGACAGCTAAAGTGTTGATACCTATTATCTTGTTTTTAGCATTGAGCTCTGTGTTTAGTATTGATCTAACTCGTCTATAATATTTTTTTTATTCTCTTTCATTTGTGTGTGTTGTGTCTTATCTAGTTCATGGATTCCTAAGTATTTGTAAATTTGGCTTTGGTCTAATTCTTTTATTTCATTGGTTTTATCAAGTGTGATGTTGTTACTCTTAACTAGTTTTCCTCTTTTCATGGTTACTTTGGCGCATTTTTCTAATCCAAATTTCTATTATATTATTATTATTATTATTATTATTATCATTATTATTATTATATTATTATTATATTATTATTATTATTATTATTATTATTATTATTATTATTACTATTATTTGATGACAACTCTCAGCTTATTTTGCTGGGTATGATGGAAAGTGTCCACTGTCCACAGCCAGCACTCTAAGGTGACACTTGTCTACTGGTCATGCTTCCAAATCCCTGCGAAGGATTCTTGCAGTTCCAAGCAATGCTGATTGTTGTAGGTGTTCTACCTTCACACTTGCACCAACCTTTTTGAGCCATGCTGGTAGTTGAGTGCTCATGATCAGAGATGCACATACCGTCAGCCGCTAAGGGACAGGCTCAACTGGTTAAGGTAAACAACTGACGAACAAATCTGTGGTATCGAGCAGAATATTTGTTGTAGCCCATCTTTTATACCAAGACAATACATGTACATAACATTTCCATCCAGTCAAGATCAGAATCCATGAGAACCAATGTTTGGTACAGCATCAGAGTATTATTATTATTATTATTATTATTATTATTATTATTATTATTATTATTATTATTATCATCATCATCATGATCATCATCATCATCATCACATCATCATCACCATCACCACCACCACCACCACCACCATCATCATCATCATCATCATGATCATCATCATCATTATTATTATTATCATTATCATTATTATTATCATTATCATTATAATTATTATTATTATTATTATTATTATTAATGTTGTTGTTGTTGTTGTTTAAGATGTTACACAGTATCCAATATTGTGATGTTGATTGAAGATATTGTGTCTACAGGGGTTTGTGCGGTTTGTAAAGTCACAAGAAATACCTCTGACAGACAGTACTTCACGCAATATGCGAGAGGTTTCAAGAGATGCCCATTTTAGAAATACACTAAGATTGTAGGTTATTTCTAAAGTTTCCAGATGTATCTTCGGGCTGGATGGTATGGAACCCAATGTTCTGATGTCAATAGGGACAACCATTATGTTTGACTCCCGTAGCCGCCACATCTTGGCGATCTCAATTCTCAGGTCTCCATATTTATTAATCTTTTCTTTTTCTTTCATGATAATATGTTGATCTCCTGGCACTGACACGTCGATTATTAGGCGCTCTTGTTTGTCCCTCCTAAAGGTTACTATATCCGGCCTTCAGTACTCTAATACATTGTCTGTCTGGAAGTCAAAGTCCCAGAGGATTTTGCCTTCCCCTTTTTATTCATTACCTATTCCGGTACATGCTGGTACCAAACACCCGTAACCACATGTCCATACTTATAGAATAGCGACCAGTGAAGGTTTTGGGCTACCTTGTCGTATCTATGCTTGTACTCTTTCTGTACAAGACTTTCACAGGCACTAACAATGTGAGTCACACTTTCGACCCTTTCCCACATATTCTGCAGATGTCCGTTGCACTTATGTGGTATATATCCCTTTTCACTGAGTTGGTATTCAATACTTGGTCCTGGGCCGCGATGATTAAGCTTTCAGTCTTCATTTTTAGGTTACACTTGCTGACCCACCTCCGTGATGCCTCGTGTTCTTTTAATTTGTTAGTTCCACGACGGAACTTACCATGTAATTTCATACGGAATAGGGCTTCTTCTCTCCCTCATTGGCTATTCTTGTTCGGAATTCATGAGCACTCTCAAGTTCCTGTTTGGTAAATCCTTCTGCATTAGCAGCATACTGTAGCAGGTCTTGTTTGCTGTTTACCAAATATTTTGCCGTCTTTATTCTTTCACTGTTGATGCATTTCCGTACGCTAATCTGCCCAAGACCACTTTTATACCTCTTCATGTAAAGTCTGTGTATGTTAGCCTTAGGGTGGAGGGCATCATGTATTGTCATTATCTTTCGGGTAGTGCGATGGAATTGGTTAATCTCCACTTGTGTCTATTTCATGATGGGTGCACTGTAGCGGATTACAGCAATAGCACATATGATGATGGCAGTCACAAGAATCTTTGAGTTGAGTTTTGATTTCAAGAGAAGGTAGAGGCACCTCAAATATGCAGAGATGATCTTGTCTTTTCTTTCACTGTGCAAGGTATTATCCAGTTCCAGGATCCGAAAGTAATTGTACCCATTGTATACCCCACAATTTACTCGTTTCAAAGTGTGCACCGCACACTTCGAGATACCGAATTCCTTCCCTATATCCTTGCTGCACATCTTTACAGTCTCAATCGGCTTCTCCATCGCAGGTTTGTTTTTGCGAACTGTTTTAAATCATCCATGAAGAGAAGGTGATTGATACGTGGTCCATTTTTCTCAGCCCATAGTGCAGGTTGGAATCAAGACTGTAACAAATAACAAACGCGGACAAAGGTCTCCCTGGAACATACCTCTTTTGATTGTTAACTCGGCTACGTTCTAGTTGTTAAAGAAAAGACGTGTTTTCCAACTAGGCATGCTGTTGTTAATCAGTGCACATATGTTCTCAGCTAATCCACACATATTGGGTTTTTCCCAAATCCACGAAAGGCAACGTGTCGTAAGCCTTATTATTATTATCATTATTATTATTCAGTAATTTTATTTTCATCATGTGCATTCACTACACTACTGAGCGCAGCTCTCTGTGTCTTGGGTATGTGCTGTGGTTTATTGTGATTTTCTTATATTCACTGTATTGAAAGTGTTTTATGTAGGATGCGTTCGGTGCCTAGTAGTGCTATATTCTGTATGCTGAATATACTTGTTAATCCATGTGTTTTTGTTATGTATTTGTTGAATGCTTTTTTTTTATCATACCTAATGCGCCTACTATGATAGGAATTGTTTCTGCTTTTAGACTCCACATTCGAGTTACCTTTATTTCCAGGTCTTTCTATTTTGAAAGTTTCTCCATTTCATCGATTAAAAAGCCTTTATTTTTTCTTAATGATCTCTGACAACTACATTTGGACTATTGGCCTTAATTTCTCTGTGTGTATTGGCATATCCAATAGTATCGCTGCTTTCTCATTTTTTTCTGAAATTTATACCATCTTTTTCTGTTGTTATATTATAGTGTCGGCATAGCTTCCGGTGTATATAGGTCCCAACTCTGCCCTGTCTGTGAATATGTTCCTTCTTAACCAGGACTGGGCAGCCAGAGACACTATGATTTATTGTTTCTTGTCCATCTCCACATATTCTGCAGTTACTTGTATTTCTTTCCATTACATGCTTTTAGTGATTTCTGGTCGGAAGACTTTGGTCTTGTGCTGCAATTGCAAATGTTCAGTCTCTGCTTTGATTCCTGAGCTTCTGAACCATTGCTGGGATTTTGCTTAGTCTATGTCTTTTTTGTTTAGTTTAATCTAGTTTTTGCCATGTTGGGGACTTTTCTTGCCATCGTTTTATCCTGATCACTTGCTGCTCCAGTAATAGTTTGGTTTTCATTTGTTTTACAGCTTTTGTTGTTTCTTCTTTTCCTTCATAGCTGTTAGGTACTATGATTTCTTTTTTGTAATTGTCAGACTGAAGACAGTTTTTCGTTTTGTTCGTGTTTTGTGGATCTTTGTATCAGTTTTCCTTGCTTCTGAAATACGTATTTCTGGAGTCCTATGGTGGTTATTTTGTAATAGTTATCTAGCTGTATAAGGCCTTTACCACATTCGATACGTTGTATATATATATAGCCTTTCTATGCCAGATGTTGGGGGGGGGGCACATCCTAAATCTTGTCATTATTTTTCTTGCTTTCCTGTCTATTTTGATTAGTTCAGTTATTATTATTATCACTTTTACTAATGTTATTGTAATTATTTAAAACGTCGCACAGTAACCAACATCGTGAGGTTGTTGACTGAAGATATTGTGTCTACGGTGGGGTTTGTACTGTTTGTCAAGTCACAACAAGGCCCTCAGAAAGACAGTTCTTTACGCAATATGCGTGCAGTTCCAAGTAATGTCGACTTTTGCAATACACCAAGACTGTAGTGTACTTCTAAAGTTTTCAGATGTTTCTTTCAGCTTGGGTCTACCTAATGCTCCAATCACAATTGGCACAACCTTTATGTTCAACTCTTATAACTGTCACATATTGGTGATCTCAATTCTCAGGTCTCCATATTTATCAACTTTTTCTCTTTCTTTCATGATGATGTGCTGATCTCCTGGCTCTGTCACGTCGATTATTATTATTATTATTATTATTATTATTATTATTATTATTATTATTATCATTATTATTATTATTATTGTTGCCTTTTGCTTCCATTTATAGAACTTCGTAACATTAGGGTCAAAATTCCTTTTGGAAATCTCATTTTATCCTCTTGTGTTTCTCCTATTCTCAAAATTGATACGCACATGCATATACACACTCATATACACTCACACACATACACTCACACACACAAACACAAACACACGCGCAAACGCGCGCACACTCATATATAAAGACACATATAATCACACACACACTCATACACACACACACACACATACACATACACACAGACACACAGACACACACACGTTAAGCGAAGTCTGGCCGTAACTAACTTGACATTAAAAGCCAAAGATTAGAATCACGCAGGAATTCTAGTTGAGACTCGTATTTCTGAGAGAAGAATCCAACTTGTAATGGTGGCGAAATTAATTACAGTACGGTGGGTGTGAAGGCGGGGAAGAAGAAGAAGATGGAAAAAACAAAGGCGGGGGAGGGAAGAGGGTGATTACGATGATCATTAGGTGGAAGATGTAAAGGAAGAAGTAAAGAAGTTGATGATGATGATGACTACGATAAGGATAATCATGATGGTAATTGTAGTGATGATGACGATGATGATGAAGAGGAAGTAGAGGGAAAGAAGGAAAAGGAGAGGAAGGTGCAGGAGGAAAGGGAAAATGTGGAGGAGGAAGAGGACGAGGAAGAGAGGACAGGATGAAGAAGAAAGATTAGAAAAAGAGGTGGAAGAAGAAAAAGAAAGAAAGAAAGACTAAAGAAATGGAAAGAGAGAGAAAAGAAAAAAGGTAGAAGAAGAAGAAGAAAAGAAGAAGAAGAAGAAGAAGAAGAAGAAGAAGAAGAGAAGAAGAAGAAGAAGAAGAAGAAGAAGTTGATGATGATGATGCTGAGGCTACTGCTACTGCTGCTGCTCCTGTTGCTGCTGCAGCTGAAGATGATGATGATGATGATGATGATGATGATGAAAGACAGATGAAAGGAGACAACAAGAGGGAGGAATGGAGGAGGAGGGGAGGAGGAGAGGACAGGAGAAGAAGAAGAAGAAGGATGAGACGTGGAAGTAGAAGAAAACGGAAAAAAGCTGCGCAAACTTTACAATTCTAAAGTACCCACCACCCCACCGCTTCCAACCCCCAACCGCCGCCCCCTCTGTTCCCTATATAAAGCCCAGTCTAGTTAGTAGCCAGTGCTGTCTGGCGCACGTTTACATCTTGACAGACGCTACATTTTATTTTTCGTTTTTTCATTTTTATTTTATTCTATTTTATATTATCTTATTTCGTTATTGATTTATTTATTTGTTAGTGTGTTGCAGACCACATTCAGGGCAAAACTGATATAATTGGAGAGATTGCATGCCAACATCACATAGAAACGGCAGCAAAGAAAGAACCGAAAATCCAAAATCTTCATTCATCTTCTGCCAACGGTGATGATTTTTCAATGACAAGCTCTGTTATTTAGTAACCCCACCAACACCACTACCACCACCACCACCAACAACAACAACAACAACAACCCACCATCTCTCTCACTTCTCTCTTTTTCTTTGGAGCAATCGCTTTCTTTTTTGTTCCTTACCTTTATTTCTCAGTGTGCGTAATGTCTTTCTCTTCGCGTGCGTCTCTCTTTTTCTCTGCCTCTC
>NC_043010.1:22155835-22163335 GCF_006345805.1 Octopus sinensis
CACAAGCACACGTATGTGTATATGTAGGCCCTCTCTCGCCCGCACATACATGCTCTCTTATACACACGCACGCGCTACATCGTTTTGGGATCACCACTACTTTTTTATCTTCACTTCTTCCTAGCTCTCATGTGTGACCCCTCTGTCCGACATGCGCCATGATATATCGCTAGCCACTACACATTCTTTATTGTCTCTCCCTGTTTATTTCTGTGTTCCTTTCTGTGGAAGAGCGTAGGCTCGAAACGTTAAAGACGTTTTCAATTCCTGAGCATTAAACTAATACATTTGTTTGTTGTCTACACCACTTCTTTTTGTCTTTTGTTTTCTTGCGAATTCTCCCTAAATATATATATATATATATACATGCATACATAAGCAAACACTCACACATGCATATATGCACACACAGTTAAAATGTTATACATACATCTTAAGACATCCACGTACATCATACATATCCCATAAAAGTAAAAATATATCGCCGAAACACTGGAATACATCTCTATACACTAACACGTACACTCACACACTCACAGATACTCATACACATACACACACACTCACACACTCACAGATACTCATACACGTACACACACACTCACACACTCACAGATATTCATACACGTACACACACACTCACACACTCACAGATACGCATACACGTAAACACACACTCACACACTCACAGATATTCATACACGTACACACACAGTCACATACTTACAGATACTTATACAAGTTCACTCATATCCGTATAAGAAGTATCGTGAAGAGTTTCAAAATGTTTACAAATTCCGTTACATTTACACTTTGACCATCCCTGTTACAATCGTAGTAGCTGTGGGACTTCTTCCTCTTCTTCTTTTTCTTTCTTCTTCTTCTTCTTCTTCTTCTTCTTCTTCTTCTTCTTCTTCTTCTTCTTCTTCTTCTTCTTCTTCTCGTTGTTGCTGCTGCCGTTGTTGTTGTTCTTCCACTTCTTCATGTTGTCCGTGTTGTTGTTCTGTCTTTCATCTTCGTCACCACCATCATCATCACCATCATCAACGCCGCCGTCGTCATCATCATCATTATCATTTTCATTATTTTCTTCCTGATTCTTCTTCTTCATCTTCATCATCACCACCACTATCATCATTATCACAATCATCGACGCCGTCGTCATCATCATCATCATCATTTTCGTTATTTCCCTCCTGATTCCTATGCTACTTCTACTTCTTGCCCTCCTCATCTACCCCCTCCTCTTCCCTCCCCTTCTTCTCTCCCCTCCCCCTCCAACTCCCCTCCTCCTCTCCCCTCCTCACTGTCGTACTATTGTTTTTCATCCAGAGCATCCTGGCTTCACTCTGTCTTAATTCTTCGCAGCAAAATTCTTCAATAGTTCCTGTTGCCTTATGATGACGATGTTGAAAGATGGGAAACCAAGATGGCCGCTTTTCTAGAAAAAGCCGGCGGCCTGTCAAATAAGAGCTGGATACAAAATAGATTAAGAAATTTTTGGACAGAGAAAATGAGGTGACATGGCAGAAGGTACCATTTTTACCAATTACTGTCAGCATCAATTACTTTCTTTACGAAGCACACACACACACACACACACACACAGACACGCAAGCACATTCCTCTCACATACACAATGACACTCACGTACACACACAGTAACAATCATGTACACACACACACACACATATATACACAAGCACACATGCACACACACACACGCAAATAGTTACGCGCTTTCTCAACGGTTTGGATAGGGTTATTATACACAGATGTGTATGTGTGTATATATGAGTGTATGCACGTAATGTTTGTATCCATGATAATTATGCTCGTGTATATTTGTTGCTTTTTAACGCTCTTGCGTGTATATACATCACACACAATATAAGCAGACGAGATGAGAAGTTACACAGAAACTGAGATAGAGAGTGGGGATAAAAAGAGAGAGAGAAAGATATGTAGTGAGAGAGAGAAATATAGAGCGTGGAGACAAAGATATGCTGGTGGTGGGTCCAAGTTTAAAAGAAAATGAATTTTCATAGTCACATTTATAAAACTTCAAGCTAAATCAAACGTTATATATATATATATATATTATATATATATATAACTTACTTGGAAGAGGATGCGTGGCGTTCAATCATATATTAATATAAATAATATATATATGCATATATACATGCGTATTTGTAAATACTGTCTTCCCAATAGCAACATATGGATGCGAGACTTGGACACTAAAGAAAGCTGACCAGAAGAGAATTAATGCATTCGAGCTTTGGTGTTGGAGAAGACTTTTGCGGATTCCATGGACAGCGAGGCTCACCAATGGAGAAATTCTTAAGCAGATAAGGCCGAAAATGTCGCTAGTAGCTGGGATCACCAAGCGTAGATTGGCATATTTCGGTCATATTATGCGGAGAGAATCCCTGAAGAAGGACATCATGCTCGGAATGGTCAGTGTCAAGAGAGGAAGAGGCCGACCAAGAACCTGCTGGCTTGACACCATCAGGAGTGATACCGGAATGGACATGGCCAATCTGAAGGAAGCGGCCCAGGATAGAACTGACTGGAGGACACTGATCCAACGAGTGACCGAGAGTCGACTTGGACTGAGCGGATATATATATATATATATATAATATATGCATATGTGGGCACAGGGCGTCATGAAAAGTGTACAACAAAAAAGTACGTAGCATGAGTACATGGAGCATGAACGATTCTTCGGACGACGAAAGACACAAATGGAAAACAAAAGAAACAACATAAAGAACGACCCTTCATCAGTTGTTGGCACATTTTCTAGTCCCGTATTTCGAGCATTTAACGCTGAGGCAAAGTAAAACCAAATAAGTAGTGCGTGTGTTTTTATTGGCTAAACTGGCAAAATGGCCGTTCCTAAATACAACAATATATATATATATATATATATATATATATATATATATATATATATATATATATATATATAATATATATATATATATAATATATATATATATTTATATATATGTGTGTGTGTGTATTGTACATATGTATAGTGCGGTCGAATGAATTGATCCCAGTACGTATTTTTTTCAAGGTGGTACTTATTCTATCGTCTTTTTTCACAATCTGCTAAGTTACGGGGATGTAAATACACCAACACTGGTTGTGAAGAGGTTCTCGGGCCAAATAGAAACTCAAAGTCACACACAGATACAAACACACACACACACACACACACACACACACACACACATATATATATATTGACAGATAGATAGATAGATAGATAGATAGATAGATAGATATATATATAGATAGATAGATAGATAAATAGATAGATAGATAGACGATGGGCTTCTTTCGTTTTCTCTCAACCAAATCCAATCACAAAGCTGTGATCTACCTGAGGTTAGAGCCGTAGACACCCAAGATCACGCGCAGTGGGACTGAATGGAGAATCATGTGGCTGGAAAGCAAGCTTCGTTACACATAGCTACGCCAGCCCCTGTACGAGTGCACCTATGTATGTGTGTGTGTGTGTGTGCGTGTGTGTGTGTGTGTGTGTGCGTGTATCTTTCTTCTATGTATACAATGAAATCGTGGAGATATCACTACGTGTTCAAGGAGTTGTGGAAATGAATTCCTTATTTTAACTAGAGAGGATGAACTTTACGCATTCAACGAACACCCATGAATAATTTACACAATTCTGGTGACTACGTCAAACAACGCCCGATTGTCATGAATGATATCTCAGCGCTCAAGTAAAGGTATGTGTAAATATGAGGACGTGTCAAGTGGTGAGTAAGTACAAAAAATATATTTGGGCGAGTGAATGGTGCAGAGTTATGTTAATAAGTGTATAAGGTGGAATATTAGCGTTCGTTTGCGTGTGTGTCTGTAAATTTATGAGTTTTTCAGAAAAAGAGTGTAAATGCGTTCCGAAACTCTTCCCCGCCACTGTGGCCGTTTTTATGGAACTTGAGAAAAGAAATGTTTATCACAATTGCAAATAATAAGTCTTCTAGAAATAATTCTGTCATCTTTTGTTCCGCCTTCACATCGAAAGAGACTGGAAGAAAAATGACAATTAGAAAATAGAATAATTATAACAAACTATTTTACGAAATTATGAAATATTGCTGTTAGGCTTTTCAAATTGGAAAGAAAAAAATGTCTGACAAAAACAGGCAACTAAGATAATTTGCTCAACTCCTCTTCAATTTCCGTCAAATAAAACGGTTTCAATTTCTGGCATACAAGGTGGACTTAGACCAAACAAGAAAAGAAAAATAAGAAACAAGGAACCACATAAATAAAATATGTAATTTTGTACTTCCTTCTTTCCCAATTTGGATCAATGAAAGATAACAAATATTACAAGAAACTAAGTAATTTACATCGGTTTTTTAAGACCAGACTTGCATTTCTCTATTGCAGTTTCTCATAGACTAAACGTATTGATACGTCGCTTGTAATGTCTACGATTAACCCAGACGTTGCTTATGAATTTTTCGTATAAGAAATTGCATGGAGGCTGGCCAAATATTTGCTAAACCACCAGAAACAGTAACCCCTAAGGGCTGCAAAATGTTTACAAAAAGAATAAATAGCGTACGAATATATAACACACACACACATCATACCATATAATATAATCGTATTCTTACATCTGAATCTATGTAAATAAGTGGTATATAGTTTATATATAATATATATATATATATATATATATATATATATATATAATATATATATATATATGTATATGTATGTATATATGTATATATATATATATATATATATATATATATATATGAATATACATATACACTTTTATATGAGTGTATATATATACACATATATATCTTATATACATATGCATACGCACACACACACGTATATGTATATATATAAATTTATACATATATAATATAATATTAATATATATATATACATATAAATATATTTATATATGAATATATATATATATAAATTCATACACACACACACACACACAACACACATATATACATATATATATATATATATATATATACATATATGTGTGTATATACATATAGAGTTATATAGATATAGATAATTATCTTTTCATCAATACGAGACTTGGGCTCCTTTGTGCAAGCGAAGTTCAAACCAATATTTTTGGCATCTTATTACAGTGAATATTTAATATTTCTACTGTGGGAACTACATATAATAACAGTATATTTTATAGAAATCTCCACAGACTTGGAGCAATATCTAATATACACACGTACACTCAGACTCACGCACAGAAATGCATACATATTGGTTGTATGTAAACATATACATATATACATATATATATATGTATGTATATTTATATGTAAATGCATATATATATATGTATATATATATACATGTATGTCTGTATATATATATATATATATATATATATACATATGCATAAACCGTGTTTATATTATATATGCAGGTGTGTGTGCGCATGTATATATATAGGAGTGGCTGTGTGGCAAGTAGCTTGCTCACCAAACACATGGTTCCAGGTTCAGTCCCACTGCGTGGCACCTTGCCTTGTGAGTGGATTTGGTAGACGGAAACTGAAAGAAGCCGGTCGTATATATGTATATATATATATATATATATATATATATGTATATACATATATGCATGTATGTGTGTGTATGTTTGTGTCTGTGTTTGTCCCCAACATCGATTGACAACCGATGCTGGTGTGTTTAGGTCCCCGTAACTTAGCGGTTCGGCAAAACTGACCCATAGAATAAGTACTTGGCTTACAAAGAATAAGTCCTGGGGTCGAATTACTCGACTAAAGGCGGTGCTCCAGCATGGCTACAGTCAAATGATTGAAACAAATAAAAGAGTATATATATATGTATATATATATACATATAGTCAATAATACTTGGTAAAATTAATTAATATATATAATATAATTATATTAGTATAATTAATATATATATATAATATATATATATAGTCAATAATACTTTGTAAAATTAATTAATAATTAAATAATTTTACCCTTTTATTATTGACAATATAACTCTCTCTCCCTGAAATTTTAACTACAGTTCTCTCTGTAGAAATGTATTACTCTGTAACCCACGTGGGAAGAAGAGGACGAATGCGAGGCCTCACTTGTATTTTTGAATTCGTTGGTACTGGGGGTCTAATATGGTTTGTCTGGGATTACTCGTACCAGACGGGTATGTTTGAATTTTAGTACTTTCAAATCCAAATCTGAGAAATCCTTGAGCTGACGAAGGAAATGTTGATCTTTATAATCACCTAATCCAGAAACGGGCCTGTTCTCAGGTAATCTTATATAGGTGTGATCTTTCGTTATTTTTCCCTCTATATCTGTGTGGGTTATTTTTGAGTATGCATTGTCTGGGAGATTTTTCTTACAGTAGAAGAAACAGTAGAAGAAACGATGGGTTGGTGCCTTCCTCTCAGATCGCTCCTTCCAAGTTCAAGTGCGAGCAGTGGCGTGCCTCAAGGTTCAGTGCTTGGGCCCTTGTTGTTCTTAGTCTTCATAAATGACTTGCCCGACGACCTCACGCAACACACCCTTCTATTTGCCGACGATATCAAACTGGTCGCTCCTCGCGGTAGTATAGAGGATCTTCGTCGATGCCTCCACCAAATTTGGAAGTGGTCTAACGATTGGGACCTGTGTCTGAACGTGTCAAAGTGCTGTCATCTGCCTGTCGGCTCTACTCCTGCAACTCAACTTGATTTCGAGCCGGGTCGTCTGCTGCTGGAGAGGACCGATCAGGTAAAGGACCTGGGTATCTTGGTGGATTCCTTCTTTTCGCCTTCGGCCCAGTGCGTCCATACTGCCAACAAAGCGCGCGGAATTCTGTTTTTGATTCGACGGTCATTCGGAATGCTCACAGCAGCCATATTCCTGCCACTCTATGTCACGCTGGTGAGACCCATATTGGAGTATGGGATTCAAGCCTCTTCTCCTTATCTCCTCAAAGACATACAGCATCTCGAAAGAGTCCAGAGGCTGGCTACCCGCATGGTTCATGGTCTCAAAAATTTGTCCTACGAAGAAAGGCTGAGGACGCTCGACCTTTATTCTCTTGAAAAACGCCGCCGCCGTGGTGATCTCATTCTCTCGCCCACAACATCATAAGCGGGAAGTGTAACCTCTCGAAAGAGCTGTTCTTCACTCCTGCTCCGGAGCGTCGGCTGCGGGGTCATTCCGAAAAGCTCTACCTGCGACGATTTCATCTCAATCGAAGGAGAGGAGCTTTCTCCGTCCGGGTGCGGTCGTGAACAAGCTGCCAGACGAGATGGTGAAGATGCCGACGACCGCTTTGTTCCAAGCCTCCCTGGACCTCAAGTGGCCTGAACTCTTTACATGAACACCACCCTGTACTTAACTCCATGTCCCCCTACATGGCCTTGCTATTTGCTTTTGAGCCAAATTAACTAACTAACTAACTAACTAAATAGCTGAAA
>NC_043010.1:22168335-22208335 GCF_006345805.1 Octopus sinensis
TTATCCAAATTAGCTAAGAATTAGATGTTAAGATTTCAATGTGAGAATTATTGGTGATTAAATTTTATGTCCAGTTCTTGGCAATGAGCCTATTAGTTGCAGGAAAGCTTATTGCACCGGGTTCAAATACAGCTTGCTTCATATTGTATATCCCCAACCACTTTGGTCAGGTGTTGTATTTATGTTCTATTCTTTTATTTGTTTCGGTCATTTGATTGCGGCCATGCTAGAGCACTGCTTTTAGTCGAACAAATCTATGCAAGGACTTATGGACTTATATATTGTAAACCTAGTACATATTCTGTCGGTCACTTTTGCAGAACCGCTAAGTTTCGGGGACGTAAACAAATCAATATCGATTGCCTAGCGATGGTGGGGGGGACAAACACAGACACACAAATACTTATATATATATATATATATATATATATATATATGTACATGTGTGCCTCTGTGTGTGTGTGTGGAGGCGCAATTTCCAGTGGTTAGGGCAGCGGACTCACAGTCATAGGATGGCAGTTTCGATTTCCAGACCCGGCGTTGTGAGTGTTTTTTGAGCGAAACACTTAAAAGCCCCACGAGGCTCCGGCAGCCGGTAGTCGCAAACCCTGCTGTACTCTTTCACCACAACTTTCTCTCACTCTTTCTTCCTGTTGTACCTGAATTTCAAAGGGCCCAGCCTTGTCACACTCTGTGTCATGCTGAATCTCCCCGAGAAATACATTAAGGGTACACGTGTCTGTGGAGTGCTCAGCCACTTGCAGGTTAATTTTACGAGCAGGCTATTCCGTTGATCGGATCAACTGGAACCTCCGTCGTCGGAAACCAAGGGGTGCCATAGTATATATATATATATATATATGCATACATACACGACGGGCTTCTTTATTTTTCCGCTCACAAAATTTACTCACAAGTCTTTGATCTGCCCGAGGCTAAAAAAAAGACACTTTCTCAAGGTGCCACGTAGTCAGACTGAACCCAGAACCATGTGGTTGGGAAGCTAGCTTCTTACCACACAGTTGTTTATTTAAGAATAGTTGAATGATAACTTATTCAGTTTAGATTGTTCTGTCAGTCTGAAGTTTGCCAGTATTTGTCAACGAAGTAAATTTTATATATATGTACATGTGTGCATGTGTGTGTGTGTGTGTGTGTGTGTGTGTGTGTGTGTGTGGTGTGCGTGGAGGCGCAATCTCCCAGTGGTTAGGGTAGCGGACTCGCAGTCATAGGATGGCAGTTTCGATTCCCAGACCCGGCGTTGTGAGTGTTTTTTGGGCGAAACACTTAAAAGCCCCACGAGGCTCCGGCAGGAAAGAAATTCAATTAAACCACCATCTTCATATTAGTATATTTGCCGTGATGTTCTGAGTTCAAATTCCGCTGAGATCGAATTTGCCATTCTTCCTTTCGGGATCGAATAAATAAGTACCAGTTACGCACTGACCTCGATGTATTTCACTTAATCCCTTTGTCTGTTCTTGATTGTCCCCTCTATTTTTATCCCCACTCCTGCGGGCAATAAAAAATAAATATATTTGCTTTATACATCTGCTGATTGCGAAAAATTTTTCAATTTCCCACACAGGCGCAGGCATTGCTAAGGGGCCAAAAGTTTGCTTCCCAACCCGATGGTTCTGGGTTCATTCCCACAGTGGGTGTCTACTGTAGCCTCGTGCTGACCGAAACAATGCGACTGGATTTGATAGAAGGAAACTAAAAGAAGTCCGTTTAATATATAAATATATGTGTGTGTGTCTGTGTGAGCTTGTGTGTGTGTGTGTCGGTTTGTGAGTATGTGTCTATGTGTGAGCATGCGTATATGTGCGTGAGTGTGCCTGTGTGAGTGTGTGTGTGTACGTGTGTGTGTGTGTGTCTATGAGTGTGTGTGTGTGTATGCGTGTCTATGTGTGTGAGTTTGTGTGTGTGGAATTGAACGTGCGTGTGTTTGTGTGTATGTGTTTGTATGTGTGTGTGTGCGTACGTGTGTGTGTCCGTGTCCATCAAAACATTTGGGAAACGGTATCGTTGTGTTTAAGTCCCTCTACCATGGAAGTTCATCAAAAGAGATCGATGGAATAAGAACCAGGCTTAAAACTAAAAATAAATGCTGGCGGCGATTCGGTGAACTACAAAAAACCTTCAATGCGGTGCCCCAGTGTGGTCACAGTTTAATCACTGAAACAAGGAAAAGAACAGAACAGAACTAACAGCTCCGTGCATGAACCGGACGTATTACATATTTTCTAACCAAAAACCAAGAGTAAAATGAAGGCTGCATAAAATAATACAAGACATTACCTACAAAGCCTTATCCCATCCAGTTCTGTTAAGAAATTACCAATAATCTATCGACGCTTTATTGTTTTATTGGTTTCACTTTGATTATATATAAATTCATTTTATATAAAACGGAATATTAAAATCTAATATAGTGGATTATAGTAGGATATTTACTCTTGTATAAGTTATACTACGCTGCATGTTATACACCATAGGATTTTAAAAACAATTTAGACCCGTTACATCCAAATCATGTATGCGCAGGATGTGTGTATGTGCAGGATAACGCGCGTTACACATGGATTCATATAGTATTAAAGTTGAATGCAGTTAATAAGATTATGTATTTTCAGAAGAATATTAACATCATCTGTTTACCTTTCCAGATATGTATATGTATATATATATATATATGCATGTATGTATATATGTATATATATATGTATATATACATGTGCATCAGCTTAAAGGCTGTGCTCCAGTATGGCCGCAGTCAGATGACTGAAACTAAACTGAAGGAAGCCTGTCGTATATATATATATATATATAAACCTATGCTTGTGTGTCGTCTGTGTTTGTCCCCCATCACCACTTAACAACTTGTGTTGTGTTTACATCCTCGTAACTTAGATGTTCGGCACAAGAGACCGATAGAATAAGTACCAGGCTTAAAGAATAAGTACAGGGGTGGATTCATTCGACTAAAAAGTCAAGGTGGTGCCCCAGAATGGACGTAGTCTAATGACTGAAACAAGTGAAAGATATATATATATATGTTTTAAAATTATAATGAGGGTGAAAAATTGGATATTAATTTGATAACATCAATTTAACACCAGTGGTCTAGCATATTAAACAAACTGAGCTTCAGTAAATAGTATTACATACTATTTGTTACTTTTCATTTGTCTTGTTCGTTTACGTTTCTGGTGTTTGCTAAATTTTCTAGAGTACAATTCTTAGTGGTAAGACCATAGCGGATCTTCTTCTAGCATAAGGGTTTCCACATTGTGGTAAATACGGCTTATATGTATGTATGTATATATATATATATACATACATATATATATATATATATATATATATATGTAGGTCCCGGGTTGATCCGGGGTTAACCACAGTAAGTAAGGTACTCAATACATAGCAGAGTAAAATTAATTTATTATATAGAAGGAGCTTCTACAGGACTAGTACTGTTTCATTCAAGAGAAATCTTCAGGAGCTTCCTGAAGATTTCTCTGAATGAAACAGTACTAGTCCTGTAGAAGCTCCTTCTATATAATAAATATATATATATATATATATATATTATATATATATATATCTATATATATATATATATATATATATATATGTGTGTATATATACATATATTATATATATGCATATATATATATATATATATACACACACACATATATATATATACATACATACATACATATATATATGCATTATATATATATATATATACACATATATACATACATATATATATATATATGCATATATATATATATATACACACACACATATATATATATACATACATACATACATATATATATATATATGCATATATATATATATATACACATATATACATACATATATATATATATGTGTGTGTGCGTGTGTGTGTGTGTGTGTGTGTGTGTGTATGTGTGTGTGTGTGTGTGTGTGTGCACATGTTGGCTTTCACGCTAGCGTTCTGGTTAAAATTCCAGATATAAGTACGGCACGGCACAGGCTTCACTAAATTAAGAGTTTTACCTGGCTGTTACTAGGTTCCGAGATACGATTTTACTGCCCCGCACTTTATGCCGGTAGCGTTTGTTCGACTCAGGATTTGTGATAACAATTTGGTGGAGTAAAACTACTTTGAACTGATCCTCTTCTTAACCGTTACATTTGGTTTGTTCCATTTAACACCATCAGCTTAACTCTGTGTTTCTTTAGCGAAGTTCTTTCTGCAAGGATTGAGAAAGAAACTCTAGTCTGACGATGCCTCGAAATCTTCATTCTCTGCTTCCCGTTGCAACAACCCATGTGCCGTTGTTTCTCTTGGCCCATTACACTCATCACTTTAGAAGACCCTACAAAAATAGTATAGAATTTAAAATTTCAATCTATATGATCGAGATCGGATACGATCTATTTACTTCGACCATGGGAAATTGTTTTGAATCCTGTTCTAACCCACTCAGTTTCAATTCAGTTGAAATCCAATACAATGTTTCTCTCATCTCTACAAGATATAGTCTTAAAGTAGTGAGTGAAGAATCGTTAGGTATTATTTGTTCCAACTCCTTAAAATCGATACGCAATCCCCGCCGCCCAACTTTGCCACTGATCCTATGAAAGTTGATTCATCGCATAGGAGTACCGGGGCGTTGCTATCCACTGACCATCTTCCCTCAACATTTCTGGCTTTGTGCCTAAACCATACATCATTAAGATATGGCCTTTGCACCCAATAGAATGCAACTAGAGGCGGCGAGCTGGCAGAAACGTTAGCACGCCGGGTAAAAATGCTTAGCAGTATTACGCCAGTCTTTACGTTCTGAGTTCAAATTTCACCGAGGTCGGATTTGCCTTTCATCCTTTCGGTTTCGATTAAATAAGTACCAGTTACGCACTGGGATCGATATAATCGACTTAATTCGTTTGTCTGTCTTTGTCTGTTCCCTCTGTGTGTAGCTGTTTGTGGACAGTAAAGAAATAAGAATGCAACTAGAGTGCCTTAGTGAATACACAACACTATCTCGATTCATAAAATTCGTGCAAGCTGGTTAAGTATGAAAGTTACGAAATGATTTCAACGCCATCTATAAATATATGGCTTCTATCTGGAAAGAAGAAATTTATTTTATAAATCGGTTGAATAAACGGCAACAAAAGCCGAGTCTCCGTTATTTTTGGTTTTGTGGCTGCATTGTTTTATCTCTCTATCCTCGGTTTTATGTTATTTTTCAAAATTAACAAAGTGTTAAAGATATTTACAATGTATCGTAACAACGCCTTCGTATTATTAGCTTGTTCAATATTCGATATAACTTTTATGTATTCCTGGTAGGAGAGGAGGTTTAGATATTTATTGCTAAATACATTCACTTTTCTGTGTTTTAACATTGTAATATGTTTAATAATTGCATCAGTCGCACAGTTTTTCCCCCCGGATAGCAAGGTTAGTAATAAAAGACTTACAAACAGTTTTATTATAGTGAAATAATTACTCATCGAACGATTTTGATATCCGATTCATAGAGAATAAAATACCTGATTAACGATAGCGAGGCTCGTTATTTTGATAGTCGTGTGTTCGGGTAGAAAGCTAAATTGTAACGGAAACAAAAGGATGAGAAGCTAATTGGAAATAATACGGCAAATAGATATAGAGGCGAGTAAAGACTGCGATATAGTTTACTATAGGTTCGTTGAATAACTATGAAACATGAATTTCAGTCATTTGATCTATATTCTCACCCCGAAGGACATTTCATGTTGTTTAGCGTACATTGTCTTTATTGTCAAAGTAAATAGAACTCGAAAATGTGTTCAGATTAATATTTGTAAATCAGAGAGAAAAGGAACGACAATAAAAGCTGTTGATGTTAGTCATTATGGAAAAATAACTTAATCGAATTAGCAGTGAAGATGAAAAGTTTTATATTATATTCATCGCCGCTTTTTCAGCAATGATAATTTAGTTAGAATGAAGTTTACATGACCGAGAATAGAATATTTTCAATATTTCTTTTTTACGGTATGTATGAATTTCATTGTGTCAATGTATTTCTATGCTTTGACTTAACAATGTGTACACACACATATGTATATATTCTAGCATTGTTTGTAGATTTCGAATGTATTTTAACCAGTTACCAGCTTTTTGAAAAGCTTCTAATGTAAGCACATTCAGTAGTGGAAAATAAACGTTATTATGTTTATAAATTTTCTTTCTTCTTTTCCCACTCTTTAAAAGGTCTTGCAAATTTTATTGTCCCAGATAGGTCGGCCAGATGTTGCTGATATTTGCGATAATCTCTACTTCCTTCGAAAACCGAAATTCAGCCATGTAAATTGATGCTACATAACCGTCCTTCTAATAATAATAGATATCAAGATGAGAGTGTATTTTAGTTACTGGGTTTGTTGTTTCCTCTTCTATGGTCTATAAATACATCCTTTCTCTTAGAATTTCCTTGCAACCTCGATATCAAATGGAATATGTACTTTTATCTACTCCTAATATATATATATATATTATATATATATATATATATATATACTGTCTTTGATTATTCGACCTCTTCTGAGGAAGGAGCTGATTCCTAAGACAGATACAAAGCTCCATTGTTTGAACGAAGACAAAGAAAACAACCTAATATTTTATGTATGCACGCATGTATGTTTAATGTATGTACATATGTATGTATTTATGTATTTTGTTGCGTTATCCAATAGAAGTAACGTCCGTAGGTGACGGTGTGTATAAACTGTGTATACCAAGGAACAATGTAAATATCGACGGTACATGAAAACGAAGTAGATATTGTCATTATCAATATTATTATTATTTATTTCATTATATACATTTACAATTTACACAAATAATGGTGTTTATATTTCCAGTATAAATTATTTTAACTTACAGTTTGAGAAAAAAAGGTTTTCATCCATCCATAACAAAATATTACACTGTCATAATATTATTTTAGATTTCGAGATATATATATATATATATGTATATATATGATATATATATATATGTATGATATATATATGATATATATATATATATATATATATATATATATATATATATATGTATGATATATATATGATATATATATATATATATGTATGGATATATAATATATATGTATACACACACACACACACACACACACATATATATATAATATATATATATATATATATATATATATATTATATATATATATATATATATATATATATAAATGTTTACATATATATAAGTAATGTATGCACACGTACACATTCTATTGGATTCAGGTGTCAATATATTTTTTAAAAAAGAACTGTTATTTAGAAATTGGCAATAAAAATATCTACAGTGTTATTTATTGAATATCTTGAATGTAATATCTAATAATCTAGGAACTTATGACGGAGAAAGATATCCTTAAACACGAGATAAGAAATTTAAATTGAAGTATGGTAATGAAGAAAAAATTTGAATAATTTTCAAGTCAACACAAGACAAAGAAATTTTCAAGTCAAAATTGAATCAATAAAATTTAATGTATGTATACTACAAAAACCATTTGATCGTCAATTGAATATCTGGCGATAAAGGTTTTCGAAAGTTCCTCGTGACTAAAATTCCTTATTTCTTAATTTTAAAATCAAAAAATATAGTGTTTTAATTTTTGGATAAATATATTTATCTTGTTACGAAAATCATTTTTGGATTGAAACATCAAGTGAGGGTTTATGTTCCCGACAATTAGTCAAATGTTTAGCTTTGGGTTAATCTTGATAAAGTAGAGTGGCACTCCGTCGGTTACGACGAGGAGGTTCCTAGTTGATCCGATCAACGAAACAGCCTGCTCGTAAAATTAACATGCAAGTGGCTGAGCACTCCGCAGACACGCATACCTTTAACCTGGTTCTCAGGAAGATTCAGCGTGACACAGGATGCGACAAGGCTAGCATTTTGAAATACAGGTACTACACATTTTTGCCAGTTGATTGGAATGGAGCAACATAAAATGAAGTGTCTTGTCCAAGGTCACAACTTGCTGCCTTATATCGAACTCACGACTTTACGATCGTGATTCAAATAGCCAAAACACTAGGCCACGCATTTTCACCTTGATAAAGTGGGATTATGTTGAAAAGTTTTCTATATGGAATCACTCCGTCTCTCCTTTTGTTCTGCATGAAAACCAGTTTAGTGTCCTTAAATTTCCAACATTGTCGACACAAGAAACTAGAGATTTGAGGGCAAACTTCAATCGATTATAGCGGTCCCAGTATCCTACTAGTACATTCTTTTATTAAACTCATGACGGCGAGCTGGCAGAAACGTTAGCACGTCAGGCGAAATGCGTAGCCGTATTTCGTCTGCCGTTCAGTTCTGAATTCAAATTCCTCCGATGTCAACTTTGCCTTTCATCCTTTCGGGGTCGATTAAATAAGTACCAGTTACGTACTGGGCTCGATATAATCGACTTAATCCGTTTGTCTGTTTTGTTTGTTCTCTCTGTGTTTAGCACCTTGTGGGTAGTAAATAAATAGATATTTCGTCTGTTGTTACGTTCTGAGTTCAAATTCCGCCGAGGTCAACTTTCATTCTTTCGGAGTCGATAAATTAAGTACCAGTTGCGTACTAGGATCAATCTAAAAGACTGGTCCCCTCCAACCAAAATTTCGGGTTTTGTGCCAAGAGTAGAAAAGATCATTTTATCAACCTCTTAGAAACTTGCGCTCTGTAGGATACGAACACGGATCATTGATAAACAGAATAACTTTAAGTCATCGTTAGAGCATCGGAAAAATGTATTGGCGTATATTTTGGCTCTTTATATTTTGAGTTCAAATCTCAACTTGGTCACCTTTCTTTTTCATCCTTTTGGAACCGGAAAAAAATTAAGTTGACAATATGCTGCGATCGATATCATTGACTAAAGCCTCCTCTAAAAATTGCTTGCCTAGAAACTAAATCAGAGATTGTTATTTATTCCGTCTCGGCATCTTGTGAATGGGCATCGGAAGTGAATGGGCATCGGAAATTTAGTTGAATCTAGGATATTACTGGTTGGGCTGAAGATAACATTCTCCCTTACCCCCAACTGTTAAGAAGGCTCTGAACAGGGTCAGAGACACTGCCATTCCTGGGCTTTTTTTTCTTTACCGTTTAACGACAGAGAGAATCGCAGTGCTCTAGCCTACTCTATTTTCAGGAAAACTGAAACTCTGACTAAAAAGTGGGCCGAATTCGTGCAACAGCCTGGATTCTGCTAGATACACCCAAGACCAATCTACGCGACAGATTAAAGCTTTCGCTTGAGAATTCTGAACTGAAAGTCTTGGAAGAAATACTGCAAAGCACCTCGTCTAACGTATCAAGTTCACCAATCCATAAGTCTCAACTGGTTCTTCATTTTATGGATACTGAAAGGATGTAAGATAAATATATCCTCAGCAGGATTTGAACTTACAGCTTAGAAAACCAGAAGAAGACTTCGCTCTTACACTTTAGTGGTTCTATTAAATCGTTGCCTAAACTATTAAATTCAACGAAGCAAAAGTAAATACTGTTACACAACTTAGTACAAATCTTTAGCGTTTCTGACAACATACTAAACACTATCATTAATGTTCTAGCATCAATTTTAAGTACTAACGACACCGATTTTCATCAAAGCTCGTTGACTATCCACAATTCGTATTGATATATTGATATCAGATGTAACAGAGTCCATGAAAACGAGTGGTGGAATGCGTCGGTAAAACTTGTATTCGGAATTTTAAAAAAAACGGCAAAAACAGTGCTTTAAAACTATTATCGAATTTATCAAAAGATGCGTTGCTGTGTACATTGATCAGCGATAGGCAGGAGGAATTTGAAGTATTTTAGGCGTTTCTGCTGAGTACTACAGTATGAAGAAGTTCTCTGGAGTGAAAACAATTTAGTGAAAAATATGATGTGATTTGATCAGCCAGCTTCCTGATGTACAGTGAAATCATTGTTATTTAGTTAACATGTAACCTCTGATCAAACTGAATCATGGTCAAAGGTATTTTGTCCCTGAGAATGTTTTCTTCCTTTCTTATTTCTTATTTCATTATTGCCCACAATGAGCTAAACATAGAGGGGACAAACAAGGACAAAGGGATTAAATCGATTACATCGTCCCCAGTGCGTAAATTTATCGACCCCGAAAGGATGAAGGGCAAAATCGAACTCGGCGGAATTTGAACTCGGAACGTAACGACAGACGAAATACCGCTAAGCATTTCGCCCGGTGTGCTAACGTTTCTGTCAGGTCGCCGCTTTCCTTTCTGCTGTACAATGCACCACAACAATGATAACCATTGTATTTATGTCCTGATTTTTAAAAAAATACACGCGGGCGTGGCTGTGTAGTGAGATGATTATTTTCCTTTGCACCTTAGGCAAGTAACTTCTATTATAGCAGTGAACCGACCAAAGCCTTGTGAATGGATTTGGTAGACGAAAACTGAAAGGAGACCTATATGAGGAACTTACTTTCAAAACAGTATAAGTTCATATTTGGTCGATTTCATGATAACTATTAAATCACAATCTGCAGGCTGCTGCCTCAACACACTTGAAATGTTCTTCAGTCAAACTGGGATAGATGCCACATATAGAGAGGAGGCGAATCTTAATCTTCCAATCAAAACCAGATTATTCAAATTGTTGCTTTAAACAATTACTCATAAATACTTACGATGCATAGATCTGGTTTTGAAAGTAAACTCTTCATATATACATGTAGGTATGTATGTGTGTATCTGTCTTTGTGTCTGAATTTTTGCCCCACTACCGCTTTCCAACTAGTGTTGGTGTACTTACGTCCCCGTAACTTAGCGGCTAGGTAAAAGACACCGATAGAATAAGTACAAGGCTTGAAAATGGTATTGGGGTCGATTAATTTGACTAAAAATTCTTCAAGGCATTGCTCCAGCATGGCCGCATTTAAATGACTGAAACAAATAAAACATAAAAACATTATTTTGAGATAGAATTCTCAACTATTTTAGCATACAGAGTGTCCACATTGCGGTGCCCTTAATGGTTCGTGGAATTATGAGGTTGTGTGTCCGAGTGTCAGGTTTAGAGCAACATCGCCTATTTTCCGAGACAAGTCACCGAATTGAAGTTTCCTTTCAACTTGACATCTAAATATTTAGCCACTTCCTATCAACATTAGACGTTATATTTATGTTATATTTATTATTGAATCTATGTCTACAGCCAATATCATTTAATATCTATCGATCTGCCACTTTAATGATACACTGCATTATTATCATTCAGTCTAAATAAATGGCCAATAAATCATTTGATATCACTTTTTCAAGATGTGATTTGCGATAGCCAGCCTTAGGATAGTTGACACGTAAGGTCAGCTATTGATTCGATATATATTTCCTTTCGGCTATTGTGTCGTAAGGTATACGGTACATTAAAGTTTAATACTTTATGGCCAACGCTAATGTCGTGTCCACCATTTCAAATGTTATCGAGTTTATTTTCAAACATGAGTAAATATTGTCAGGCATTTGAGCAACAATATACTTGGTGTGGTCTTTCACTCAGATTTATCTAACCGAAAGATTAAGTTCCAGATTTATAATTTTGATTCTGTCTACTGATTCTATTAGATCTGTAATGTGCCAGTTTCTACAAATTCTAAACTCCAATATACGAGAGGGTGCTGAAAAGTTCGTAGCTTTGGGTAAAGGAAAAAAAGCAGATGCAGGAGGATCAGTTAATTATGATTTTATTCAACATATTCTTTTTTAATCTAGACACAAGGCCAGAAATTTTGGTGGGTGGGGCCCGTCGATTAGATCAACCCCAGTGCGCAACTGGTACTTAATATATCGACCTCGAAAGGGTGAAAGGCAAAGTCGACCTCGACGGAATTTGGACTGAGAACATAAAGACAGACGAAACACCGCTAAACATCTCGCCTGGTGTGCTAACGTTTCTGCCAGCTTCGCTGACTAATTTTAATCAACATATTTCGTCTCTCAGATTCACACATTTATTGCAGCGGTCCTTCAGTTTTTCTAAGCCCTGTAAAAGAACTAAGAAGATTGGGCCTGTAACCAGGCCTTTCGCGGCACCCTTAAGTCAAGAGGTTTTTAGCGCCATCTCGTAGTGTAAAGTACAAACTAAGGAATTTAAATCACTTGAAACCCATTTCTTGGACAGACAAATCTTGGATAAACAATTCTTGGACAGAAAGTTCTTGACAGACAATTCTACAACTTACAACTTGGTTTCTTATCTCTTAGTTGTTTCAGTCATTAGACCGTGGCCATGCTGGAGCATCGCCTTGAAGAATTTTTAATTGACTCGGGTACTTATTTTTTTGAAGCGTGGTACTTATTCTATCCGACACTTTTACCGAACCGCTAAGTTACGTGGACGTAAACACGACACGGGTTGTTAAGCAGTGGGGGAGGACAGACATAATGATAAACACGCACACACACACACACATACACACACACACATATATATATATATATATGCTATGGGCTTCTTTCAGTTTCCGTCTACCAAATCCATTCACAAGTCTTTGGTGAACCCAAGGTCATTGTAGAAAACACTTGCCCAAAATGAAACGCAGACTGATGGAGCTGGAACCACGTGGTTTGGAAGCAAACTTCTCACCACTGCGCCTATCTTGAAATATTTACTATGAATCTCAAGAACGGAGGCTTTCGTCATTTTGTATAACTGATCCCTACTTCGTTTCTTTTCACAATGAATCAAAGCTCTGGACTCAGTAATTATTTCCACAAACATAGATAAAAACTCAACTGATAGTCATCCTTAATTCACTCACCAACCTCAAGGACCAAATACTTGCTGCTTCCCCTCTCTTTGCCATTATGTGTCGGGACTACGATGGCCCTTTTCTCACCATACATTAAGTAGTTACAAACCACTCCACGTATTTCAACGCATATATTCTCAACAAAGGCGGTGCTCCAGCAAAACCACAGTCAAATGACTGAAACAAGGAAAAGAGAAAAGAGTAAACTAAATTCAGGAGAATGTTTGAATTCCAAATTAAAATAATTGCTTTTGTCATATGACATTAAAGTTAATAGGCATAAATTTCATATTATTTTCTACTAAAAGCACAAGGTCTGAAACTTGGGGAAGGGGGACTAGTCAATTATATCGACCCCAGTGTTTCACTGGTACTTAATCTATCGACCCCGAAAGGATGGAAGGAAAAGTAGACCTCGGCGGAATTTGAGATCAGAACGTAAAGGTGGACGAAATGTCACCAAGCAATTTATCCGGAGTGCTAATATAAATTTCGTAATATTAATTTTCTCCGAGGGTGGTGAGCTGGTAGAATCGTAAACATACCGGAGAAAAAGTTTAGCATTATTTCGTCTCTCTTTACGTTCTGAGTTCAAATATCACCAAATCCGACTTCGTCTTTCTTTCTTTCGAGGTCAATAAAATAAGTACCAGTTAAGAATTAGAGGCAGTGTATTTAACGACCCCCTCCTCCGAAATTGCTTTCCTTCTGCCAAAATTAGAAACCGATATTAATTTTCCCCGTCTAAAGCATAGTTTAGTACCTCTTTGTCAAATTACAGTAAATTTAGGTTTTAGGCCTTCATTATTTGGTAAATATTTCCCTAGAGAAATATACCAACAACTCCCAAAGATAATAACCAAAATGTGCGACATTAAGATAGACTTTTCCTGTCAGAATATAAGAGCTATATACTCTTGACAGAAAATCAATTCAATTATTTAATACAGTTTTTTTTTTAGGTGTATATAATGTTAATCTTATTTGTGATAATTCAGTAGTAATCTTTTATTTGTAATTATGATGCCTGATTTACGATCATTCTAAAGTAATCTTTTATTTCTAATTATGAAGCCTGTCTGCTCTCAGACTGTAAATATATCGGCAGATTAACCCTGGAATAATTGCACACGCCTGTTGCTGTCTGCTTCGTCAATTTGGTGTTTCCGTTCCAAGATCAATCTGCTGCTATGACAACGTACAATAATTGTTACTTCCCAAGCTTACTGATAGATGAAAATTTATTTTACACGGTAAAACTATTCTGTAAGTGGGGCCCTATATTTCTTCGCCTTTCTATGCTAATTATCCAGGTCAGTTTATTATTATTATATTATTATTATTATTATTATTATTATTATTATTATTATTATTATTATTATTATTATTATTATTATCATCATCATTATTATTATATACTGTGACATGAATCTGATCGCTATGTGTTACTTTATTAAGATAATAAGACACAGCAGAACACTTCTAGTTCTCAGTGTTACTCTGCTGACCCATTACCGATGTTAATTAAACTTCAGGGTGGATTACAGCAAGTGTCATGCGTCAGACATTTTTCATTTTACTGTTACATATATTTATGGTCAAAACTTGCCGAAACATCTTTGTTCCACATCTGTCTCCTGGCGATCAAATAATCACCAGTTCTGAACTGATTTGATCAAATTCAGCTCTCTGTTCCTCCCTCTGCATGTGCAGCCTTGAGTCAATGTAAACATTAGATAAGACAGAACAACATGGATAATAAATACAATTATATATACATATGCACGTACACAAACACACACGTGCACGCACGCACACACACACACACACACACACACACCACACACACACACACATATATATATATATAATATATATATATATATATATATATATATATATATATATATATATATATATACATATATATATAACACGTGTTTAGACAACAAGCACGGACAATCCAGTACAATTTGTTTCAGACCTCTCATATTCTTTCCTACTCTAGGCACAAAGCCCGAAATTTTGGGGGAGGGGCCAGTTGATTAGATCGAACCCAGTACGCAACTGGTACTTAATTTATCGACATCGAAAGGATGAAATACAAAGTTGATCTCGGCGGAATTTGAACTCAGGACGTAAAGACAGACGATTCTGCCAGCCCGACGCCTAAACCTCTCATATTTTGCCGGGTTTCTTTGTTCAGCGATATATTTTCGCAGCCTTTATTGAATAAATAATTACTATAATTATTCGGATGGATAATCAACGTTGATCATTGAACATGTTTGTTATGCCAGCATTTAATTAGCTTAACCCGTACCCGTTTGCAGACTGGACTGCGGTTCTCCTCCACTGTTTGCGTTTCATTGTTTCCTCTATCTTTCTTCCACTTACCCTTTTGACAGAATTCCACTTTTTCCTAAAATTCTCCACGCCCTGTAGTTCATGGTTTTCTCAATCTCGTTCTTCCAACTCTTCTATTATTTCGGCGTCTTCATAACGACGATGCTATTTCTACGGTTTCTTCGTTTCTGCTAGTGACATTAAAAGACAAAAGATATTTTTAACTAACTCATTTATATTACAACAATGCGGAAGCTTCGATAAGATGTGAAATAAATCACTTTAAAGGCGAGTCTCGAAGTGGATACGGCTATAAATAATAACATGTAATACAATAGTTTAAAAACGCTTTGTATGAAAAACAAAGACTGAAGGCTTTTTGCAAGACTTAGCTGAGACTCCTTTTTATCCTCCAGTCCATTTGAAATAAAATACACACTAGTCAATGATTATGAAAGACTCAATTAGAAATGATGTACCGACAATTAGTCAAAATTCAGGTTTTTTTAATATATAATAGTTTTCGAACTATTAATAGATGTTTAAAAAAGGTAGAGATCTGTTCTGAAAGAATGCACCCTATACCATGAGTTTTCCGTCTTTTAAGATTTATCTAGGTTTAATATTAGCAGCTAAATCCATCTCAAATCACACTCACTCTCTTAGAAAGATTCGGGAAGATAAAATATGGAATTGGTTATCTAGTTTAATTATCATAAAAGTGCTAGTCGTGATTTGAGGGTGAATTAACATCAATGTCTAGAGCTTTAAGCATCTATAGTGACGCTTCTTATTTGAGTAGAAGTATAGTTCTGATAAAACATCGATATAGATTATTGAAGTGGAATGGAAAATAATGCTCAGTTCAGCAGATACAACGGAATAAATGATCGATGGTAGATTTGTCTTTCACCGCTGTGCATATGTACGTATGCATATGTAGGTATATATATTTGCAGTAAAAAAATCTTTAACCATGTCCTCTGACAAAGTAATTTGTAAAGACTATGTTACTTCTAAAATCTCATTCATTTTCTTATTTTTTCTAACGCTTGTTGCTCATCATTCTCTATTTGCAAAAGTATGGCTGTCCGGTTGACAAGTTTCATTTGTAAATACGCGGTGTTGGTTTAGGCTGTCTCCTACTCGTCAGTAACTTTAAACAACATTTTAATATCGTAAACACGAGTCGTAGAAATATTTAAGAGCGAAATTTGGAAGTGAGTAAGAGGAAAGAATCCTGTTGAATTTTGTGGTGTAAGAGATATGTTAGACAGTCCCTGCCACAGCAAAATCCATGCTAGTTGGAATTTAGGAGCTTGTGGATCTCCAGGAAGCCAGCAATTCTTGATCTTACCACTCTTTCGAACACTTTAATGAATTACGGGCATGGATGAACATCATGTATTTACAGTCTGCATGTCTTTAACAGACGCCACGAAGTTCGAAATGTTTAGGTCAGATCTTTATTTTACATCTTTTATTCTTTAATTCTATTTCTTTCAATCATTGGAATGCGGCCATACTGGAACACCGCCTTGAAGGGTTTAGTCGAACAAATGTACGGCAGTAGTTACTCTATCGGCCTATTTTACCGAACCGGTGGTTGTGGGTAAACACAAGGACAAAGGTACACACACATGCGTATTAGCAAATAAATATGTAAGATATGTATATAAAACTTAGATACGTTTCGACCAAAGATTGGTCCAGGCCATGCCAAACTTAAAGTACCACCTCATAGGATTATCTAAATCTGTTTAAAGTAAAGTTTTGTGGTATAATGGTCTATTCGAGTAGGAAGTTCTTGTTGAGTGAGTTGTATCCAGATATAAGTGGCTTATTTGGTACTCCTTGAAGAAATTTGTCCAGATTCCATTTAAAGGTGATGGGATCCTTTTCCTATTTGATATATTTTGGAACAATGTTAAATAGAACAGGTCCTGTTGAGGAAAAAAAATTGTGTTGCAGTGTATTAATGTGTTGTAATCCTGAATCGCGTAAGGGCAGTATGGCCCATGGTCCTAGCCTTGGATGAATTTTGGAGCTAATATTGAGGTTGCTTGGGCAACGCTGGCGGTATAGTCTCCACATCCTGTAAATCCTGTATCGCTCGCGGCGGCGCTACAGAGAGTAGAGTATCAAGGCATTAAGACGGTTCCAGTAATCGAGATCAGTCATGCCCTTAATTCGTTTAGTGAATGCCCTCTGGGTTGATTCAATTTTCGAGATGTTTTGTTTTGTATGGGGAGACCACAGCAGGCAGCAGTATTCGAGGTGTGACTGTACAAATGAGAAGTAAAGTGGAATGATGACATCTTGTTCTCTGGACCGAGAGGTTCTTAGATCCAGGAGCTCATCCTACGTGCTAAGTTGACTTTATTGTTGATGTGGACACTCCAACGGAGATTGTTATCAATAATTACTCCTAGGTCTCTGATATTATTAGATGCTGTGGGAGGTTTCCATAAAGGAAGAGAGTATGGTTGTTTTAACATAATCTTTTTTCCAAAATGCATCAGTTTAAGTTTTCCTTCGTTTCGTTGCATTTTGTTTTTGTCTGCCCATTGACTCACCAAATATAGATCAGACTGGAGCTGAGTTCGGTTTTCTTCTTCATTGGTGATTTGCTGGAGCTTAGTGTTATCCGCGAATATTTTCACTTTGCTGTGTTTTACGACGCTGGGAATGTCGTTTATATAGATTATAAAGAGGAGCGGGTCCAAGATAGTCCTCTGGGGGACACCACTGGTGACTTATGCTGGGCTTGAGTGGACCACATCGACCACAACATATATTCTGTTCACCAGAAAATACTCAATCCAGTGTAGAAGTTTTCCACGGATTCCAACATTTGCCAATTTTAAGATTAAGATATTATCATCAACTCTGTCGAACGTTTTACTGAAGTCAAGATATATGACATCAGAGTTCGAATCTGTTCCCAAGGCTCGAAGTATATCCTCAATGTGGTGTAAGAGCTTAGACAGTTCCTGCCACAGCGAAAGCCATGCTGGTTTGAATTTAGGAGTTTCTAGATGTCCAGGAATCCTGCTATCCTTGATCTTATCATTCCTTCAAACACTTTAATGATATGAGTGAGATTGGAGGATAGTTGACTGCGTGGAATCTGTTTCCCTGTTTGAAAACCGATAAACATGGAGGTATATAAATGTGTGTATGTGTGTATACACACACACATATGAATATATATATATATTTTTAAATATTTTTAAATATTTTTAAATGTCTTACTTTGAAAAATTGCATTCGGCGGGATTAGTAATATTTTTGGTAGAAATGACTGATTGTCCCTCTTAGCGTTTGGCATGTATATATAATGCCTTCTGGCATGTATGTATAATGCCCTCTATATATAAATTAATATGTTCAATAAGAAATAATTATTTTCGAAATTTTTTCTCTTATGAGGTTTTTACGCTATCTACCTGACAATTTCTTGTTAAGTTTTCCTTATTAAGTAGTTGTCCTTAATTGCTAAATTTTTATTCCAAAAACTTTTCCTCTCCCGAAATGCAATTCGTAAAAGTTTGCCATTTACCCGGATGTAATATATGTAAAACTCACCCATGTGCTTCGTTGATGTTGATCAGTTAGCTGATCGGCTTAAGCGGGGCAGGGTCGTTGTTTATTTATAATACATTCAGGCCTGCTGATGATTACGTAAGTATGAAATCATTGTGATACAGGTCTATATTTTTAAATGTCTTACTTTGAAAACTTGCATTCGGTGGATTAGTAATATTTTTGGTAGAAATGACTGATTGTCCTCTTAGCGTTTGGCATGTATGTATAATGCCTTCTGGCATGTATGTATAATGCCCTCTATATATAAATTAATATGTTCAATAAGAAATAATTATTTTCAAATTTTTTCTCTTATGAGGTTTTTACGCTATCTACCTGACAATTTCTTGTTAAGTTTTCCTTATTAAGTAGTTTCCTTAATTGCTAAATTTTTATTCCGAAAAAACTTTTCCTCTCCCGAAATGCAATTCGTAAAAGTTTGCCATTTACCGGATGTAAATATGTAAACACCCATGTGCTTCGTTGATGTGATCAGTTAGCTGATCGGCTTAAGCGGGGCAGGGTCGTTGTTTATTTAAAACATTCAGGCCTGCTGATGATACGTAAGTGAAATCACTGTGATACAGGTCTATATTTTAAATGTCTTACTTTGAAAACTTGCATTCGGTGGGATTAGTAATATTTTTGGTAGAAATGACTGATTGTCCCTCTTAGCGTTTGGCATGTATGTATAATGCCTTCTGGCATGTATGTATAATGCCCTCTATATATAAATTAATATGTTCAATAAGAAATAATTATTTTCGAAATTTTTTCTCTTATGAGGTTTTTACGCTATCTACCTGACAATTTCTTGTTAAGTTTTCCTTATTAAGTAGTTGTCCTTAATTGCTAAATTTTATATATATATAATATAATATATATATATATATGTATATATACACTCATATACATATATATATATACATATACATACGCGCACACACAGACACTATGCATATATATATATAAATTTAAAGAAGCGATTATAAATTCTCAAACGCAGGATAATGCTAATAATATAGCCTGAACAGGATAAACTACCCTTATTTGGCAGAAAAAGGTGGTGGAGGCCAGCTATGAGGCCGTCAACACTTTTTTCTGCAAAATAGAGGTAGCTTATCCTGTTCAGGCTATATTATTAGCATTATCCTGCGTTTGAGAATTTATAATCACTTCTTTAACTTTCTAAGACATCTCAACGCTTCTAAAGCAAACTTCGTTTGTTTTTTTACTTTCATCATAATTTGAATATAGATATATTTTTTCTTTATTTTCTCACTTTCTTTTCTCTCCTTGCTTCTTTCTGTGTTCGCTTCTGTGGAAGAGCGTAGGCTCGAAACGTTAAAACTAAAGTGTTAAACTAATACATCTGTTTGTTGTCTACACCACCTGTCTTCGTATTTTGCTTTTGTGTGAATTCTCCCCCTACACATACACACACAAACACACACATATATATGTATATATATATATATATATATATAGTTATCAAAAAAGGGGGTCGAATTAATTAATTGTTAATAAATTCGACCAAGCAGTATTCGGTATGTAAAGACCATTTACGGTATATTTGAAGTTAATTTATAAAAATATGGTAAAGTAAAAGAATTCACTTTACCACACACCGAACTTTTCAGAAATAGCAGCCAAAAATTTGGCTATTTCTTCAACTGCAAATAAAAGTCTCCAGACAATGCATACTCAGAAAAATAACTCACATAGGTATAAGGGAAAAACAATGAAAGATCACATCCATATACGATACCCGAGGACAGTCTGTTTCTGGATTTGTGGGTAAAACGCCACTTTTCCTTCATCAGCTCAGAGATTTCTTCTGATTTAGATTTGAAAATACTAAGAATCAAACATACCCGTCCGATATCTGTAACATCGGACAAACCATGCCAGACACCCAGTACTAGCGAATCCAAAAATACGAATGAGATCTATTATTCTCCCTGTCCGCCCACGTGAGTCATAGAGCATTCCATTTCTACAGAGGTAAAAACTGCAGTTCAAATTCTTGGAGAGAAAGCATTATATTGTTATCAAAAAAGGGGATCGAATTAATTAATTGTTAATAAATTCGACCAAGCAGTATTCGATATATATATATATATATATATATATAGATAGATAGATAGATAGATAGATCGAAACAGGGGCAGCTGAAGAGAAGGAATTTTCCTTGTCTTGTATGTCTTGTACTCTGTTTTTTCGTTGTTAAAAAAGTTCGTTTCCATGTTTTGTTTTTATGTTTTCGTTTCTCGTTATGTTCTACGTTTTATGTGGTGTCCTGTACCCACATATGCATGTATTTACATATAGATATAGGTATGTACATATATGTATGTATGCATATGTATTATTTATTCAATTTTTATTATATGATTGAACGCCACGCGTCCTCTTCCAAGTAAGTTTTATTTTAATAATTATGACGCGCACTCTTAACTCTTTACTTGACCTTTCCTCCCTGCCTGTCTGTCTTCCTCTCTACCTGTCTCTCCCCCTCTCTTATTTTTCATCCTTTCTGGTTTCTTCTCCTCTCCCTTTCACCGTTCCCTCTCTCTCTCTCACTCCTCCTCCTCCCTCTCGTCGCTGACCAGAGGGCTACTAACTTTCTTTCTGACTACTGCCTTCAACAAGTCAACAACGGCTTCTCCTGTTCTCGTAAGCCGATTTTCTCAATGCGTTCAAATGAAATTCTCCACCGTCTAGGCTTAAAAACCCTTATCGTTTCTTTCTCCTTGTTCTGTCTTTTACTGTTTTAATCTTTATCTGTATTGTTTTTATCTTTATTTGTATTGCTTTTACTGTCCTGTTCTTGTCACCTTTTTACCCCCCACCCCGCAAAAAATCCCAAATTTTATTTAATTTGATTTGCGGGAAGGATTGTTTCAACGAGGTGTGTCCTGCCCTTGCTTCGAAACACGCAATAAGTCGAAATAGGGGCAGCTGAAGAAGGGGAATGTTGCTTGTGTTGTATGTCTTGTACTCTGTCTTTTCGTTGTTAAAAAAAGGGCGTTTCCATGTCTTGTTTTTATGTTTTCGTTTCTCGTTGTGTTCTACGTTTTTTGTGGTGTCCTGTACCAATATATGCATGTATATATATACATATAGATTTAGGTTTGTACATATATGTATGTATGCATATGTTTTAATTATTAAATTGTTATATACATATATATATACATACGAATGTCTTCTTTCAGTCTCCACCTATAAAAATCCACTCACATGGTTTTTGTCAGCCCAAGGGCTATGCAAGAAGGCCTTTGCTCTAGGACCACGCAATGGGACTAGATCGAAGGCATAATCCCTCAGAAGCAAGCTTCTCAACCGCTAAGTTTCCCCATAACCATACACGGACAACTGCTTCCAATATACAGGTCTTTGTTAATATATTTGTCTCCTTCGAGCAATCTGCTTACATCTCTCTTTAGGTGTCTATCTAAATACATCTCTATATATTTGTGCTAAACTGATAAATCTATTTACGTCTAAATACACACATGCATATAAATAAATAGATATATATGTATATATAGAATGGTTGTATACTGTCAATCTAACAAGAACATGACAGTAGGGGGTACACCACCGCTGTATAGCCCTAGGAAGCATCGAACGCCTCCTGATGGCTTTGACACATTTTTCCCTGTGTCCTTATATACATATACGAAGGGGAGACAAACACCCCCGGCTGCCGAAACTGCCGCTATACAGGGGTGGTGTACCCCCTACTGTCACGTTCTTGTTAGATTGACAGTATACAACCATTCTATCGCCCCACCACTGTACATGTCTCTACGAGAGATTTAGAAATTCAATATTTCTTATATGTATATATATATATATATATATATATATACATACATATACATATATATTCGTATATGTGTATATATATAAATATAAGTGCGTGTGAGCTTGTGCGTGCATGTCTACGTGAGTGTGTGTGTGTGAATAAATAGATACATGTGTGTACAAAAATATTATGTCTGTGTATATATATAGTTATATATATGAATATATATATATATATACACACATATATATATACACACGCATATATACATATACATGTATGTATGTATGTAAGTAAATATATATATATATATATAGGTATATAGGTATGTATGTATGTATGTGTATTTATATATACACACTGATGTACGCTTATATTTCCATCATTTTTCTTTCATATCATCTTGTTGCCGTTCTGTACATTACACATATATTAATTGTTGATTTCATTCGAATACTATGTTATTATATTTATTTCAACGCAATAGCAGCCATAAAACAAATTGCTCTTCTCTCTCTTTTTTTTAAATTTTATTTTATTTTCCTTACCAAACATATTTTATCGCAGGACACTTACCTTACTCTATCTGTCTCTTTATCAGTTTTGTTCGTATGCATCCCACTAGAACACTACTATTAATTGTTCAATTTTCTCTATGGCTATTTCAGGGATGGACGAGCAATTTGTTTTGTTCGGAAAAACAAGCAGTGTCTACATAAAATATTTCATATGTTGAGCAAAAAAATATTTAACTGTTAATCACCAAAACATTATGGTTGTCTATAACGAACTTACACGTCAAGCTATAGCGAACACATACCGGGCTATAAAATAAAGATTAGGATGAAAATAAATGTAGACCTTGCTCTATAACAATTCGGATATCGATCCGTTGATCTGCTACACAACACTCAACATACGTATACACGTATGTAAGTGTATATATATAAACATAAATACATATGTGTGCGTGGGTCTGGGTGTGTGTGATGTGTGTTTGTGCGTGTTTGTGTTTAGGTCCACGTGTCTTTGTGTGTACGTGTGTATATATTAATCTGTACTCGAGTATGTGTGTATAGTTATATATACGTACGTATGTATGTATATATATATATATATATATTTATGTTTGTATATATATATATATACATATATATACATATACTAATACAACTATATGCATGTGAATATAAACATATATATATATATATATGCATATATATACATATATATATATGTACATAAATATACGTATATATACATATATATATATATATATATAATATATATATACACACACACACACACATATATATATATATATATATATATATATATATATATATATATATATATATATATAGGCGAATATAAAGACCATCAAACATGAAATTGACGGATCACCCAATATTTTTTCAGTAGAGTACCATATTTTATTTTCTTAATAAATATGACAGTTACTTCGACGTGTCGTCTATGTAATTCCTTATGTGTGTATGTGTGTCTGTGTTTGTGTGCGTGCGTGTGTGTATGTGTGTATCTGCATGTGTGTATATATGCGAATATATATATTTGTATGTGTATGTGTATGCTTACATACGTGTACAGTTATATATTTTCACGTATACGTACATATGAGTATAAATTATTAATGTAAATAGCAATGATAAACACCGCTATATGGATATATACGCAGAGTTTGAGATAGATAGGTATATAAAGAGAGACGGATAGAAACAGCAGGAGGGTGGGGGAAGAGAAAGAGAGAGGGAGAAAGAGAAAGAGAGTGTGTGAAAGAGAGAGAGAGAGAGAGAGAGAGGGAGTGTGGGAGGAAGTACAATTTAATAGTAGATATCAGACTATAAAGCCATTGATATCTGTCTTGAAAACTATTGATATGGATCTCTTAACAATAGTTCTATGTTATTGTATTGTTATAACTATGGTGGTGAGGGTGGCGCGTTCTATTGGTGAACAGCTATCGCACTTTAAGATACATTATTACTGAAATAAAGATATACATCTATAACAAATACACATCTGTCGTAATAAAGATATCAATCAATAAATACATGAATATATTGATCTACATTCATATATATTTTTATAAGAATTTGCTTTAATGCCTTTCTTTTTTCCTTGCGTTCTCATGTTTTATTTCTTGCTTCATTTACCGGAAATTTTATTTATGTAATCTGACAGCCATTATGTGAACAACTTACTTAGGTATCGATTGAAACTGCACAAAGAAGAGGCAACGAAGGGGCTCCTAATTGGCCAATGGACCTGTTAGCAATCACAGATTGCTTTCTTTAAAACCGAGGGACTCTTGTGTAATGCTATCTTCTCGCGTCTTTTTGAAGGAAGGTGCGGTCATTTCTTAGATATTTTACGTCATAAAGAAGCCTTTTGATTCGGGCTGACAAGATCAACACAACAAGGAAATCATTCTAAGACCGGATCCTCTTTCTTGCATATTCGACATGATCGAAGTAAGCAAATACTGCGTTGAAGCCTAAGACTCACAGGGCTGATTATCCGCTTTCTATCGCATATACGTGACAGAAGGCAAACATTTCCTCTGAACGGGACGTCAATCGAATTCAGTGTTACTGATTTGTAGTTGAACGCACTTGAGCAAGGTTAAAGGGCATGTTAGAAATACTAGTCAAATTTCCTTCAAGTCACACCAGCCATCACGATCGACCACCGGCTCTATTAACTAAGGGACAGATTTACTCCTGTGACACATGGGAAGGTTTCCCTTCACCAAATGATACCACATGTGATAAGTGGGCTCCAACAGAACACATATCACTATAAAGTCAGTAAAAAAAAACGTTTTAGAAATGCAATCATTTTGCCTCTGCCTCACATGCACACACAAGCGAAATTGCTTAAGGTTTCATGGCATTGGATTTACAAAGTTTTATGTTCTTTTGTTTTCCATAGCACTCCTTTACAATTCTTTATTAATGTTTCCATTGATTATTTATTAGCAGCTTTCTACTCATCTGACCAAACGATTGTCGTTTTCCGATTCCATACATGTTTATTTGTATTATTGTTTTGTGAATGAATTTGCTTACGCCTTCAATTACCTGTCCAATGTCGTGATTTCAATTTTCGTCTAAGAGAAATTAGGCATTGTAAAGGAGGCTGGGAAAATCCCCGCTCCCGAGTATTGCCAAGTGCCTCACCTATATATATATACATACATACATATATATATATTTACATGTGTGTGTGTGTGTGTATGTATATATATGTATATATATGTATGTTTATATATATATATGTATATATATACACATACTTACAAATATATATATATAATATATATATATATATATATATGAATATATATGTATGTATATATGTATGTATGTATACATGTATGTATTATTTGAAATTTATAGAAAAGCAATAACCGAAGACAGGTGTATGAACAACAAACAAGTGTATTAGTTTGACGCTGGGGAAAGTGAGTAAGCTTTTCAACAAAGAAATTATAGAAAATAACCAGAGAATTTTAAAAAATTGTTTAGTTAGCAACATACGGAGTGTTAAGCAATGGTGGATGAACAATCCTAGACGTAGAAACATACATACACACTCACACATACACACACACACACGCATATATATATATATATATGTATATATATATATATATATATATACACGTACGTATATGTGAATATATATATACACGTACGTATATGTGAATATATACATGTATGTGTTCATGTAAATACATTGTGTGTTTGAGTGTGTATATGTGTGTGTGTGTGTGTGTGTGTGTGTGTGTGTGTGTGCGTGCGGGACCATAGACACAGGCATACAGTGTAAGAAAGTGGTGTCGTAGAGATACATTTTCACAGTGAGTACAAGGTTAATACATTTATGCGAATGCATATTAACATCTGTATCTATCTATCTATCTATCTATCTATCTATCTATCTATCTATCTATCTATCTATCTATCTGTCTGTCTGTCTGTCTGTCTGTCTGTCTGTCTGTCTATCTATGGTTAAGCGATCCATTTGCCGTCAACACCCGCTAAACGGAGTGCTAGGCATGATTTGGTTGATGATGCGTAGACCTGCGCTGAGACTGCGACATATCCGGCGCTTCAAAGACGATGGTGAACAGGTGTGGTTGCCGTTTATGCAGCGCGCTTTCCCGCAGGTCGTCTCTCTGGTCGAACTGTAGTCGTAGATCAAACAGAGACCGAGGTTAGGCGAATGACACCGCAAGTGCCGCAAGTGCCACCTTGCTCTCAAGCAACTCTGCCGTCCGGGACCAAACTTGCGCGACTTCAGTCCCACAAAGACATTCTATAGAGGATTAGTGGAGGAGAGGTGCGACGACGTTCTCGGGCAGAATCTGGGTGTCGACAAGGAATACCTGACCCGCCTGTTCAGGACAACTTCCGGGTCGGGACATATGGACAATCACCAGAGGTCACTGGCCTAGCAGTGTTATCGAGAAGCATTACCTGTTCGGGATAAGCTCTACAGGAATGGTTCGAGACACACCGGACCGACATGCCCGAGATGCGGTCAGAGCGACGAAACCATTCTCCACGCACTCGTGCAGTGTCCAACCATTTCGGATCTGTGGGCTTATGCCGAACGGCTGCTGTCACGTGTGGCACGAGTTCGCTTGTCAACCGAGTCTGTCGTGAAAATTGCTCCGCCACTTCCTTTAACCGGGAAGGCAAGGCAGTCTTTATCGTAGTGGTGACCATGGTGAAAGAATGTGATGGTGGACACGAGCGCGAAAGTTTTGGAGACAAACACTTACCTCTCTGGCCAATTGCTCGCCAACTTTTTCAAGTACCATTTGAAAAGGAAGGTGAGAATAGAGAGCCAAGTTTTGTCTTGTGAAAGTTTCAATAAAAGTTGGGTGAATCTAACAAAGATGGTGCGTGCAAGTGACATAAACACTTTGACCATGATCCTGTAAATGGAAAAGAGAGAGAGCACTTTGCTCTCATGTTTATTCCCTCTCTACCTGAGGTTACCGTGGTCTTTCCCGTAGGCTTTTCCTTCCACGGATAGACATAATTTGTATATATTTATCTCTCTATATATAAACGGCAGTTTGTCTGTGCGTGTTTCTGTGTGTCTGTTTGCTTGTACCCTCACCCTGACCACGGCTTTCAACCGATTCTGATGAAACTTGACACACACATAGCCCAATGTCATAATTCAAAACTAACGCAGTGAAAATTTTGAAAAGTTCCTCCAGTTCTGAAAAAAATCGATAAATTCGACATGGGGTCGAGAATCAGAAGCACGAACCACAAACTGTCTAGGGAACGCAACTCCACCTTTTTTATATCTCAAAAAAAAATTTACCATCATTTTTTTCCATTTTTTTGCTATTTTTTGGCTATAACTCTCTAAAAATGCTTTATAGTTATTTCCCTTACAAACCCGAGCAACGCCGGGCGATACTGCTAGTTTTGTTATAAACGCAAAACATAACCACGGAAGAATCAACGTAAGCTTCAGTAATGAGCCGCGATAGATGAACCGCGATATGGCGTGGGATTACTGTACATATATAAACATGTGTGTCTATCTGTACCTGCGTGTATGCTATGCATTATTACGTACATACATATACATCCTATACATAAATATACATAAACACCTTATGAGACTGAGTCTATAATATCACTGTTATATAAGAAATCAGAAAACACGAAACTCCATTCGCAATCACGATGTAGTTTCATTCCTTTCCCCCACCTCCAACGCTATCGTCTCCAGACATCTATTTTGGATGAAGCTATATATTAATGGTCTTCGGAAAATATGGATATATTCCAAATTAATCAATACTGGCAATATTCGGGCCCTTAATGACTCGATCCTGTTCTAATCTTGAGATTAAAGATAATCAATGGTTTTCCTTTGTTTTTTTTATTTACTTTATGTAAAAGCACTTCTTCTTCTTCTTCTTCTCTTCTTCTTCTTCTTCTTCTTCTTCTTCTTCTTCTTCTTCTTGTTATTATTATTATTATCATTATTCCACGCATTTAACATTAGGCTTAAGTGGTAATATACGTTTTAGTATCTTTAATGTCGCTGATAGTAACTTTGTCGTTGTTGTTTATTTATCAATCACCTTTGTCATTTCTATGTTGTTGTTGTTGTTGTTGTTATTTATGTTCTACTTAGTGATGGTTATCAAAACTTCTGTCTTTGATAACTGATAATAAAGTAAAACAAAACAAAACAAAACAAAAAATATCCGCATCAATAAACGGATACTTAAATTTTTTATAAATTCAACAAGAAAAAAATAATCACCCCCTACTTATACTCATACTACAATTCACATTGCAGTAAATGATATCATCATTTTTATTATTATTATTATTATTATTATTATTATTATTATTATTATTATTATTATTATTATTATATTATTATATTATTATTATTATTATTATTATTATTATTATATTATTATTATTATTATTATTATTATTATCATCATTATTATTATTATCATTATTATTATTATCATCATTATTATTATCATTGTTGTCGTCGTCGTCGTCCTCCTCCTCCTCCCTGTCATTATCATCATCATCATCATCATCATCATTACTGTTATCTTGCGTTTTATTGCGTTCATGTTTTCATTTCTTTATCGTGCGTCATAAATTTCTTCTTCAACATACTTTGGAAAATAAAATCGTCCAACAAAATGTTTTGTGAGACGACCAATCTAAATTAACCATGTGTTGCTACAATATTATATGTATTAAAAAAAAAAATTTTTCTTGAATTAGCATTGTTTAATGAATCTGATCAATTTTGTCTTCCGGTTGGCTGCTAGAGAGAGGTTAAGACAATTATCGTAGAAACAGCTCTTATTGAAACACAAACACGCGTTGATGGCCATCCTCTTACCTCCAGACAATAAGCCTGTCCGGTTCCTTAATGGTATGTCAACTTTGACTCTTGTAATTTCCTCCCCTTCTCATACAAAGCTGCTCACCATTACGATTTGGTAATAGTTACACATCCTCGAGAAGCGGTGAATATTGTATATAATTAATATACCTGTGCTTGTCTATGACGTTCATATACATGCTACTGGTCCCTGTGAAGAATTTCTCTTGGATCATTTTTGGTTAATTACTTCACTCTTAATTTAATGTCACTCTTCGATGAATGTTGCTTCAAAAATTTTATCTCGTGCTTCGGGCAAATATGAAACTGGATTCCATTAGATGGGAGTGTTTTTGAACCTACGAAGATACACTGTAAAATGGCGATGACGTAGTTAAGCTTCAGGCCCCGGATTTTTTTCTGTTATTCTTTCTACGAATCTTAAATCATAAAGAAATGTATGGTAATCTTTCGTGCTCGCCTTCGCTGTATTTCTTTTCCTTCAAACACAAAACGAAATAAGCAAATTGTTTGTGTTTTTATGCTAAGATTAATAGAAATTACGAATGGAAAGTTTTCCAAAGGTAACCTTGAATATGGCATTTTGCTAAATGAATAAATAATGACTTGTTGCGATGTAGACCTATTAGCTGATGTCTACAAAACAACAAGAGAGACGAGATCTACTTTAAAAGCAATTCACCTCAGCTGACCTCGGTTGTTAGGCGGTGTGTGTTACTTCTTGAGTGTCTTTTGAATCAATCTTTACAGATATAAAATAGATAATGAATTCAGAATAAAAATAGAGTCGAAATCCTTTTGTCCTGAAGGTAAGTATTTTTTTTTATTTAATTCTACCCAACATACTTTATTTTATGCAATCCCGATAAGATTGACAGAATGCACGAATATAAATGTTCCCAAATATAACCTGGAATACGGTAGTATGCTGAAAGAATGAATAACTACTTGAGGGAACTGACCTTTTCACTGTTGACAACACAACAATATCTTATCCGCTTATTATTGTCTAAATCTACATCAATTTTCATTGGGCAAACTTATAGTAAAATGTCTGTAGAGAAAAAGAAGGACGTGATGATAAACGGAGATCTGGTCTGATGGGTTCTTTAGAATAAACGCTGATATAAACACTCGAGGATCAGGTGGAGGTTAGGGTTGACCAAAACAGTATGTTATAAGGCTAGTCTTCAAAACAAAGCTGTTCATGACCCAGCCTGTTACAGACACGGAATGAGTTTTCTTGTTAGGGAAATGTGCCATCATGAAGAATGATTGTGCATTTCATTTGATACACTCTAAACACACTACCGAAAAATTTTTGTTTCCTTAAACATGATACACCTAATGGGGCATTATTCAACATATCCTTCAGAGATTGTGATGTTCTTTATAGCGATCCAAACGCTAATCGAGAGATTTCTTTATCATGGTTCATTTTCCAAACAATAAACCTACTCTCTACCTCTATCTCTAATCCCTTGGTGAAAACTACAAACCAAAGATCCGATACAATGGTCATGGACAACATGGGTTTGTGTAATAGTCTTACACTACACTACACTGTGCAATAAGTACCACCACCTGATCCTAAGGATATTAAATGAGTTTACTACGCAGCATCCCTTCACATCAGACCTCCGTTTATCTTCCTAGCCTCATTTATTCCTACAGGTACTATCCTATATATCTTCACTCTGAATAACAGCTATATCACTAGCGTATTCGGATAAAGAATATCAGCAAAGCTACGCATTCCCTTCATCCTAGACATCTTTTACTATTTTACTCTTTTACTTGCTTCAGTCATGTGATTGTGGCCATGCTGGAGCACCGCCTTTAGTCGAGCAAATCGACACCAGGAATTATTCTTTGTAAGTCTAGTACTTATTCTATCGGTCTCTTTTGCCGAACCGCTAAGTTACAGGAACGTAAACACACCAGCATCGGTTGTCAAGCGATGTTGGGGGGACAAACACAGACACACAAACACATACACAGACATACATACATATATATATATATATATATATATATATATATATATATATTATATATATATATATATATATATATATATACGACCGGCTTCTTTCAGTTTCCGTCTACCAAATCCACTCACAAGGATTTGGTTGGCCCGAGGCTATAGTAGCAGACACTTGCCCAAGGTGCCACGCATGTGGTTCGTAAGCAAAGCTACTTACCACACAGCCAATTCTACGCTTATTAAATTATAAACAGAAAGATAGAAGTGACGTCTCAAATTTTTATTGACAATACATGATACAGACTATTCTTTAAAGACTCGTACCTTAAGAAAGACAATTACGTTAATCTTTCCTTTTTTCAGCTCCCGTTGTAGACTTTAAACACACAACTGAGAGTTCCGGAAGGAAAGCAATAATTAGTAAGAGAAAGTTAGTTGCATTAACAGAGTTGTTCCGGATAGTGTATTGTTATTTTAAATTCTAAACTTATTTCAACACGTCATGCTTATCCACCTCAACAAACACACGCACTGTTGTATATGCATATAATTGTATGTGTGTATTTTTATCTGTCTGTCTATCAATCTATCTATCTATCTATCTGAATCCATCTACACAAGCACACACACAATATATGTAGATACATGAAAGAATAAACACACATAAACATATACATATATATATATATATATATATATATATATATATATTCATGTAGCATATGAGTGTGTAAATACATGTGTGTGTGTCTGTATATACCTGCACATAAATGTATGTGTGGGGGGGGGGCGCATACGTACATCTATACATATACCCTTTTCTACTGAAGGCACAACGCCCGAAATTAAGTGGGTGGTGAACTTTCGATTAGATCGACCTCAGTACGTAAATGGTGCTTAATAAATCGACCCCAAAAGGATGCTAGGCAAAGTCGACCCCGGCGGAATTTGAACTCAGAACGAAAAGACAAACGAAATACTGCTAAGCATTTCGCCAGGTGTGTTTACGTTTCCGCCATCTCGCCGCCTTGATTTATACCTATATCAACGTATCTCTATAAGCAGGAGGTCATTTCAAAAAACAGAAGATCCCTCAGAAGTTAGGGAGTGATCTGAAACCGATTCTGACAGCGCATGCGTAAAGCCGCCTCGTTTAAGATCGTGGTAGATGTCGACCGAGCTAGCTCGTGGGAATTCATTTAAAATATTTCGAGAAATTGGTGTCAAAATGAAACATTAATTCTATCGAATAGCGTTTCAGGATGAACACCTGAAAGACTAATTATAAAACGAACTAATTGCTTTAGCAGATCACATACATAAACACACACACGCACACACACACACACAACATATATATATCTATATATATAGGATTATATATATATATATATGTATGTGATATGTTAGATATATATATTATATATATTATATATATATAATATATATATATATCTATATATATATATATATATATATATATATTCATGTATGAGTGTGTAAATACATGTGTGTGTGTCTGTATATACCTGCACATAAATGTATGTGTGTGGGGGGGGCGCATGCATACGTACATCTATACATATACCTTTTCTACTGAAGGCACAAACCCCGAATTAAGTGGGTGGTGAACTTTCGATTAGATCGACCTCAGTACGTAAATGGTGCTTAATAATCGACCCCAAAAGGATGCTAGGCAAAGTCGACCCCGGCGGAATTTGAACTCAGAACGAAAAGACAAACGAAATACTGCTAAGCATTTCGCCAGGTGTGTTTACGTTTCCGCCATCTCGCCGCCTTGATTTATACCTATATCAACGTATCTCTATAAGCAGGAGGTCATTTCAAAAAACAGAAGATCCCTCAGAAGTTAGGGAGTGATCTGAAACCGATTCTGACAGCGCATGCGTAAAGCCGCCTCGTTTAAGATCGTGGTAGATGTCGACCGAGCTAGCTCGTGGGAATTCATTTAAAATATTTCGAGAAATTGGTGTCAAAATGAAACATTAATTCTATCGAATAGCGTTTCAGGATGAACACCTGAAAGACTAATTATAAAACGAACTAATTGCTTTAGCAGATCACATACATAAACACAACACACGCACACACACACACACATATATATATATATATATTATAGGATATATATATATATATATGTGTAATGTAGTATATATATATATATATATTATATATATATATATATATATATATATATATATATATGTATATATCAGAACTAAATAACGAATATATAGAGATAGTGGTGTGTAGGCACATGGCCTAGTGGTTAAAGCAGCAGACTCGTGGTCGAGGGATAGCGGGTTCGAATCTCAGACCGGGCGATGTGTGTGTTTATGAGTGAAAACACCTAAGCTCCACGCGGCTCCGGCAGAAGATAATCGCGAACTTCTGCTGAATCTTCCGCCACAGCTTTCTCTCACTCATTCCACTTGCATCTTGCAGCTCATCTGCGACGAACCGGCGTCCTAATGAACCAGGCGTGGCTTGAGAAGGAACAAACAAGTGGTGGAAGCAGGGCGAGATTAAATAGATTATGGGAATAGCTAGCAAGATATATAGATACCTATAGTTTCAGAAATAAGAAATTTGAACCCAATAATATTCGTTGTCTCGAAATCTTATTTGCAATAAACGAAAAGTGACAGATGCAAACACAATACTGTCGCACTGCTTTCTAGGTTCAACATTTAATCAAGAATTTTTCTCAAATATTCGCACAGCGGCTTTTGGAGTGTCTATCGGAAAGTACGATTTACAAATCCATCGCCAGAGTTTCGAAACCCTTGAAATATTCTAGATCGAGTAGTTTCGGCAGCGGGTGTTGCAGTGCATTGTGTTTTGCAGCAGCACAACATGATTGCAAGTCCAGTATGTCTAAGTTTTTTTCTAATAATTCCTTGCCGTTTGTGATTATACATACATACATTCACACACATGCACACATACATGCACACACACACGCACACACACACACACATACGCACACACACACACACACACACACACACACACATACACACTCACATACATGATATATTCGTCTCTTTCGTCTGATATCGATTAAAACTTCTAATAAGCGATATCTTAAAAGAGATGTTTTATTTGAGTGGCTATGAATGCGTATGTGTGTGTATAAAATATATCATATATGTATATTTATATACATGTACATAAATATATATATATATATATATATATAATATATATATATATATACGTAACCATACATATATATATAAATATTTGTGTATATATACATATATAATATATATGTATATATATATATATATTCATATGCATATACTACATATATATGTGTGTGTGTATGTGTGTGGAGAGAGAGAGAGAAATACAATTATCAGAGCCGCAATGTGACTTATTGATATCCAATGTAATAGAAATAATAGAGATCGCGTTTAATATCCTTGGCTGTCCATTAAATAGACACTAAAATGTTTCGACAAAGTATGTTTTCGGTGTTGTTGTTGTTATTTTGTTTTCTTTTTTTTTATCGTTATGAAATCAAATTCTACAGATATAGAATGTGAGTATATGCGTTTGTGCGAGAGTATACATATATATAATATATATATATATATATATATAATATATATATATATTATATACATACATACATACATACATATAATATATATACATATATATACATATATAATACATATACATAGAATATACACACACACATTATATTTATAGATATATATACAGAAATATTTATAAGTATATATATGTATATATATCTGTATATATATATGTACATATACATACACACACGCGCATATATATATATATATATATATATATATGTGTGTGTGTGTGTGCTTCTGTGTGTATGTATCTATATATGTATGTATGAATGGATAGATGGATGGATGGATGGATATATATATATAATATATATATATATATATATATTATATATATATATACATATATATATATAATATATATATATATATATATACAGATACATATACATATATATATATACTTATAAATATTTCTGTATATATATTTATAAATATATATGTGTGTGTGTTTATATATATATGCACATATAATGTATATACTTTGTTAATTACATACGTATATGTTATGCATATTCATACTTATATTATATATTGTCCATATAATGTGTATATAATATATATAACCACATATGTACGTCTCTGTGTACCTGTGTTGGTGAAAACGAGTGAATATGTGTTTTCTAATGTCTCCTCTTATCGAAGCTTCTATTTATGTTTTACAAATATCTTTCCTACAAATGCTATTAACTATTAACTATTATGAATTCATAGAACACTGCTTTATTTCAGTTTTATCTCCCTCTAACTTTCACTCCCTCACCTTCACCCCGTCCTTCTTCTTATCTCATCGAACTCTTACCCTCTGTTTCTCTGTCTCTCTGTCTCTCTCTCTCGCTGTCTCTCTCTAACTTTATCTCTGTTTCTATCGATTTCTCTCCCTCCCACACACACACTTCTGTACTACTTGTCTTGTTGCTATCTATGCTTATTGATTTATCGACCCGCCGAGTTCATCGTATATAATTGAACACTGCGATCACATTACATGCAAAGCGGTCGTGCGGTTTTGTACTGTTTATTTTTTGTTGGTTTATTATTATTTTCTTCTCTTGTTTATGACTAGAAAAAATCTATATATACATACATGTGTTTGTGTGTGTGTGTGTGTGTGTGGTGTGTGTGTGTATATATATATATATATATACATATATGCTTATATTATATATATATATATATATATATATATATATATATATATATATATATATATATATTGTAAATATATATATATATAATATATATATGTATATATATATATGTAATATATACTTCTATATATATATATATATATATGCATATATATATATATATATATATATATATATATATATATATATCTATATATATACATATATACATATATACATACACACATACACACACATAATACCTACATATATACATATCTATATGTGTGTGTGTATGTTACAAATCTTTCCTTCAAAGAAGACATTACTACATGACTTCATCTCAAAGTCTTCCGACATCCACCATTTATCCATTTATCTTGGATTTTTTCTTCTATTTTTCACTATAACTTGTGTGCATTCTCTTGTATTGTAATTTCGCCCAGACAGTCTCTGATTGGTGTCTGTTTCCTCCTCCATCCTTCTTTCATTATTTTATTATTATTATTATTATTATTATTATTATTATTATTATTATTATTATTATTATTATTATTATTATTATTATCATATTATTATTATTATCATTATTATTATTATTATCATTATCATTATTAGTATTATTATTACTATCAACATCATCATCATCATCCTCATCATCATCATCATCATTGTTATTATTATTATTATTATTATTATTATTATTATTATTATTATGATTATTATTATTATTATTATTATCATTATTATCATCTCTGTTATTATTATTATCTCTTTATCACAGGTTTTGTTGGAGCTCCTGGAATCTTGCAAGCGTAACGGGCTTGCTAGCCGCAGTCTACGGTCCCATGCTCTCCGTTCTTTTCACGTATCCAATTATTTTCTGATTATTCTGGCCGTGCCAAACAGGTAAATATTTTGTATCAGTTCTACTGGCTACTATATTCCAATTTCTTTTATATTCCTTTTGATGCCTTCTGATACTGTACCCAAAGACCCAATAATAATTGGCATTATCTTCACCTTCTACATTTTTCAGAGCAGGGCTATTTCCTACTTAAGTGGGATGTATCGAACTATCTTTTTTCTTTCTTCTTGACTATTCTTGGGTCAAAGCGGCATGCAACATCAACCATATAACATATGTGGTGCACCTTGTCTACCAATGATAGTTTTAGACTGTTACACTCTAGCACGTGATCTGTTTGGATTGGGCAATCCCAAACGATTTTACTAGTCTCGGACTTTTCACAAAGTTCCAATCTAACACCTTCGCTACTTGATCGTGTCACCAAAACTTGTAGTGATTTTGAGAAGTCTAGAGCATTCTTCTTCTTCTTCTTCTTCTTCTTCTTCTTCTTCTTCTTTTCTTCTTCTTGTCTTCTTCGTCTTCTTCTTCTTATTATTATTATTATTATTATTATTATTATTATTATTATTATTATTTTATTATTATTATATTCATTATTATTATCATTATTGTTATCATTATTATCATTATTATTATCATTATTATTATTATTAGTAGTAGTAGTAGTAGTAGTAGTAGTAGTAGTGTTGGAAGTCGTAGTGGAATTAAGGATGGTGGTCGGGGTGGTCGTCGTGCTGTTGGTAGCAATATTGATATCTTCTTAAGTCCCCGTAGATATAGGTATCAATACACACACACACTCTTCTCCCCGCGACATATATATATATATGTTCATATACATATAAATATGTAAATATTTGCACACCCACACATAGACACTCATACATCCATGTACGTATATAATATATATATATATATATATATATATATATATATATTATATATATATATAATACTAAGTGCGACAAGAATGCAAAACATCCGGACATTTAGGTGATACAAAAATGGGACACCAAAACATCCAGATAGACGATACAAAGAAAACAAGGACGGGCCACTCCAAGTTTTCTTTCCTCAGTCAAGTAGCAGATTATCTTCGTAATTTCGGCTGATTATACTCGAGATTGCACCAATCTGGCCAGCTCCAAAGAAAAACTAAGCTATGAGCATTAGACTCCTTAGAAGAAAGCAGCTAATGTATACAAAATGAAGGACGAAAAAAAACGGACAATGCTACACAAATACAATAAAAATAGTAACAGGACATAACAACGGGTGTCTTTCGATTAAGGACGAATTAAATTAAGCTGGCGTATGTGGAAATGAAGCATTACGGCAGGAATACAAGATTTCACAAACACAGGGAGGAATATCGATGTTGCACGGAAAACGGCCATTCCCTTATATCTTCTCGCATCATTCCAGACTTACTCAAGAAATATGTTTAACACACACACACGTACATATATATATACACACGCACACACATACATATATATACATATATATACACATATACATACATATATACACATATACATATATATATATACACATACATATATATATATATGTATATGTACATATATATATATATATATATATGTATATGTGTCTATATATATAATATATAATGCATGTATGTATATGCGTATATATATGCATATATATATATATGTACATATATGTGCGTGCGTATATATATATATATATATATATGTCCGTGTGTGTGTGTGTGCGTGTGTGTTAAACAGATTTCTTGGGTAAGGCCGGAACGATGCGAGACGATATGAAGTAAAATAAAAAGGGAAGCCAAAAGAAAGTCTTAGTTTTTCTCTATATTTCTCTATTTCGGAGTGACTCCTTCTTCAAGACCTGCGGACAAGCAAGGAATGGAAGAAAGAGCCGCTGCTCAGACGTGCAAAGTAGAAAGGTGATATACGCAGACTTTTGTTGCTATAGTAACCAATCTGCTTCATGTAGCTCTTTTCTGTTATTTATGGCTGGCTTCAGTTTGTTGAGAAGGACATCCTCCAAGATTCTGAGATTGGCTCCATTGCGTTTGTGCGGTTCTGATGGATACTTTGAAATCCTGTGTCTGGCACTTCTATAGGTGATTTCTTGATCGAAGTGTCTCTGCGCATGTTCTTCGATTGTAATGTGCAGTTTTCCAGTGCTGCTTACAGCTAAGTACATCGTATACCTCGTTTTGAAGTCTTTCATTGGGTTGTTACGTAATGTGGCCCAGACGTAGCTCTCTTCTTTCTAGATAGACGTTTCTCGTGGTTTGGCAGGTGTGCACCATTTGTATTTTGAGTCCCTCTCTGCAGCTCCCCAGTATGTTCAGACCAGACAATCAAGGCAAATAATCCAAATATTGTTGTGAAAGACAAAAGCAATAAAGTCTGTTTATTGATTGGCATGAGCATACAACATGACCATAATATCTCGGCAAAATAATTTGATAAGAAAATATAAAGACCTGCTAGTCGAAATAGAAAAGATGTGGCATCTCAAGACTGTTACAATACCGGTGATTGTAGGAGCACTCGGAACGGAGAAGTATTTAAGAATGATTCCTGGCTTACCATTCATGCAGGAAGTGCAAAAGATTGTCTTAACTGGTACATCACACGTATTGAGGAGAGCATTGTCGCTGTAACATTTCATTTCTTTTTCCGCCTTTATTTAGTCGGTTTACTTTTCAATTTTTCTCTCTTTCTTTCTTCTTCTTTTCTCTGTCACACGACTTCGTAAATGGACAATTTGTTGTGTTTATTTTAATGGCCTACCAATGTATACAATGCGTTTCTCT
>NC_043010.1:22210835-22293335 GCF_006345805.1 Octopus sinensis
TGTTAAAGATAGCCAGGAAAAGGAAAAAACAACAGTAACTGAAGATCTTGCATCTGCTGAAGAACACAGAGAGTCTATGGCAGAAATGAGGCAGAAAATCCTGAATACACTTGAAGTTGTAAGACATACAAGTATGAATGATAGAGAACCACTTCATAAACTCTCAAATACAAACCAAAATAAAAAAACAAATCCAAATTGGCAACTATGTAACAAATTAAATAATACGAGAATTAAAACCTGATTTTACTGAGTTAAATGAAATTATTTACGCTTCTGCCAGGGCAATTGAAACCAGCTGTATGCCCCTGAAAAAACAAAGAAAACCAAACCTGGGAAGAAATCAACCTGGAGAAGTAAAATTGAAAAAGAGATTGAATTTATGAAGGGGAAAAATCAATATTAAATTAACTAATATGTGGAAATGATGTAAGATCCAGAACAGGAAGAAAGATGAAGAGGAAATTTGGATCCTCACCAAGAGAAGAACTGATATCAATAAAAGAAACGCTGAAACAAAAGTCCAAGCAAAAGCCCACAGAATAAGAGATTTGAGAAGAGAAACAAGTTTTACAAGCAAAATAAGCTGTTCACATCCAATGCCAAAACATTCTACAGAGAAATAGGGAAGGAGAAAGTAACCGTTAAAGACCCACCTCCCATGGAAGAAGTTCAAAACTTTTGGAAAGTTTTTGGAGTGACAAGAAGACGTACAACATAAGGCAGACTGGATTATACAAACTGAAGGATCCTACCAAAATTTACAACAACAAGCATGGGAAGACATCACAATAACAGACCTAAGAAAGGCACTCACGAAGGCCCATAATTGAAATCCCCCGGTAAAGATAGGGTGCCGAATTTCTGGCTTGCATCGCTCCCATGCGCAACACGGTAAGCTAGTTCAGCTGCTCAATGGAATTATGAGAGACCCAAAGAAAACACCTGAATGGTTAGCAAGTGGCATTACTTACCTACTCCCAAAGAATAACGAAACCAACCTTCCAAAAAACTATCGGCCTATAACCTGTCTATCCACCACGTATAAAATCCTAACATCTATCCTGGCGGAGAAAACATGCATTCATGGAGAAGAACGATATTTTCCCCATTGAGCAAAAAGGGTGCCGCCGAGGCTCTTACGGATGCAAAGATCAACTGCTAATCAATCGTATGATCCTTGAGAACTGTCACAACAAGCGCAGAAATCTCAGCACCGCATGGATTGACTATAAAAAAGGCCTTCGACAGTATACCGCATCCATGGATCTTGAGATCGCTGGACATCTTCAAAGTTTCCCCTGTGATTTCAAACTTCCTGAAGCACAATATGTCGTTTGGAATACGAATCTCCAATTATACCACTCTAATGGAGTACTTGCCTCAGAAAATATAAACATCAACTGTGGAATTTTTCAAGGTGACTCACTTTCACCTTTAATATTCTGCATAGCCCTAATACCCCTTACAAGTGAATTAAACAGAACAGGTATGGGTATAAAATTGCCAATAAAAAAATAAGTCATCTATTTTATATGGATGACTTAAAACTTTATGGTAAAGACAATAATGAACTTGAAGGCCTATTGTGCACTGTGAAAGCATTCAGCGATGACATCGGGATGGAGTTTGGACTTGAGAAGTGTGCCAAGGCCACTTTCCAGAAAGGGAAAGTGAAGACCACAAATTCAGTCGTGTTAGATGTTGACACAGTCATAAGAGAGCTTGAGCAAGAACAAACATACAAATATTTAGGGATAAATGAAGGCTCTGGTATTCAGCATGCAAGTATGAAAGAGATCAGGAAGGAATGTTATAGGAGAGTTCGTGCAGTCCTGAAATCTGAACTAAATGCACGTAACAAGGTGTTAGCTATAGATTCCTCAGCAGTTCCAGTTGTTACTTAAAGCTACAATGTGTTGAACTGGAATATGAGTGAAGTAAAGAATATAGATAGGAAAATACGCAAGCTGCTGAGTTATAATAGGATGCACCACCCAAAGGCAGATGTAGATCGCCTTTACCTTCCCAGAGCCCAAGGAGGTCGAGGCCTGATCCAATTTGAACTAGCTTACAAAACAACCACAATTGGACTGGCCAAATATCTCGAAATATCGAATGACTGGATGCTAAAGCTCGTGGAAAATCACGAGAGACGAAAGAAGCTTCATTCTATTATAAAGGAAAGCAAAAAATTTGCTATTGATCTCGTGCAGGATACCCAAACAGAACAACCCGAGGGAAGTACGGCAATTATTGTTGCAAAGAAGGTGAAAATAATGGCAACGAAAAAAGCGCACAAGCAATTGGCTGATAGGTGGGAGGAGAAACCTCTGCACGGCAAATATGTGACCCGCAGCAAACAAGCTGATGTTGACCAGAAGCAAACCCATCAGTGGCTACGGAGTTCAGGGCTAAAAGCAGAGAGCGAAGGTTTCATCCTGGCTGCTCAAGATCAAAGCCTATTAACCCGGAACTACCAATGTGATGAAAAATGGAGCAGACCCAAAATGCCGATTCTGCAACGACAGTGGACCACCTAATCTCTGGATGTAAAGTCTTAGCTCCAGTGGAGTATAAATTAAGACATGACAGAGTTGGCCAATATCTCCACTGGCTAATAAGTCGGCATTACAATATCAAAACTGCCGACAAGTGGTATAATCACCACCCTGAGGCTGTAACTGAAGGAGAAAATGTAACCATTCTGTGGGACTTTCCAGTACATACAGACCGAACCATCAAGGTCAATAAACCAGATATTGTTGTGAAAGACCAAAACAATAAAGTTTGCTTATTGATCGACATGAGCATCCCCTGTGATCATAATATCTCAGCGAAAGAGTTTGACAAACTCAGAAAATATAAAGACCTACTCATTGAAATTGAGAAAATGTGGCATCTCAAGGCGGTTACAATACCAGTGATCGTAGGAGCACTAGGAATGATCAAGAAGGGAACCGAAAATTATATGAGAATGATCCCTGGCTTACCATCCCTGCAAGAAGTGCAAAAGATTGTCTTAACTGGTACATCACACGTATTGAGAAGAGCATTGTCGCTGTGAGAACTATTACTACCCATGTAGTAAGTTTTTTAACTTTAAAAAAAAAATGAACGAACTATTGAGTTTAGTTTAATGGCCTACCAATGTATACTATGAGTTTCTTTGCCCTAGGAGTCGGGAAGACACTCGGCAAGAAATGGAAGCAAATTTGAAAGAAAAAGATAATAATAATATTAATAATAATAATGATAATAATAATAATAATAATAATAATAAAATAATAATAATAATAGTGTTAATTGAAAAAGAAACCAAACGATGCTGGATCATAGATATAGCATTCACAGCTGGCAACAAGGTATGCGATCAGAAAGAAAGAACAGTCGATGGATATGATGAGTTAGCTTGGGAGGTTAAGCAGTTGTGGTGCATGAAAAAGGTGGTAGTAGTACCAATAATTGTCGGAGCCCTGGGAACAGTGAGTAAAAATCTTGAAAATTGCATGGAAAAAATAGGGGCTGTGTAATAAGGGTGGAGCACTTGCAGAAAACAACACTGCTTGGAACAACTCGAATATTCCAGAGGGTGCTCGAAAAATAAGTGGTGTTACCTTATTTCACTTGTAGTGAACAGCTGGCACCGTAGTACCTCTCCGGTGATAGAAGCTGTGCAAAGACAATAATAATAATAATAATAATAATAATAATAATAATAATAATAATAATAATAATAATAATAATAATAATAATCATACGATCTTTTCCGAGTTTTATTCAGAGATCTCAACTAACAGCAGGTCGTATATTTTACGTTGGCTGTTACATATGCACAGCAACGCTATAATTTTTAGGAAGGACAGCAGAATCCAAGATTCTATTAAACCTCTTATATTTCGGTTTTGAAAAAGTTTTTAAGCGAATCAGGTATTTTTGGGTTGACAATATGTTCCCATGAGAACAGTTTTCTTTAATAATTCTAATACTTTGGGGGTTTTCTGGTATTTGGCCATTGTGTTTAGCCATAGTTTATTACTCGCAAATCTCCAATGATAGATGCAGCTGTCATTTTTAGATGCCACATTTTTTATTATTAACTTTAAATTTTTATTTCTTTTGGTATTTATTATTTTTATTTCTATTTTTATCATCATCATCATCATCAGCAGCATCATCTTCATCGTCGTCGTTGTCGTCGTCGTCATCGTCGTCATCATCATCACCATCATCATCACCCTTTTCAAAATTTTAATTCACGGCGGACGGTGAAGACGTCATTTACAGTTTGACACCACCTACAAAATATTTAATACGATTTCTATCAAAAATTTATCGCATACAGATAAATTCCTATCGTTTGGAGTTTGCCCCGTCAAATGTTATCCAAGAGAAGAAATAAGATTTTATTCTGTATTCGTTATTTTTGTCCCTCACGTTACAGACATACGAAACATCACTACAAATATGTACTCTGCATTTTAGGAAGAGTACACACAAATAAGATAATATAACTTTAGTAACCATCATTTACTTAGAACTTACGTATCCGGTGCAATATACTTTATATTTCATTGTATCCAATAGAAATTTCAAATCCAAATAATATACATCAATTCTATTTCCTAGGCACAGGCGTGGTTGTGCGGTAAGAAGCTTGCTTCCCAACCACATTGTTCTGGGCTCATGTCCCACTGCGTGGAACTTTGTGGGGGGTGTCTTCTATTAGGTTGTCACACATGAAATATCGTATTTGAAAGGTAACAATAAAATGTTTCAGAAGTGTTAGAGAACTAATTGATTTAATCAAAGTATGATCCATGTTCATCTATGACGTTTACACACCGTTTCTTTAAGTCATATATTAGATCTTTAAACAAAATTCATCTTTTGCTGTGATAAACTTTCTGAATGCTTCAATTATTCCTCTTTTCTATTTAAGAATGTTTTATTGCGTATGAAAAGCTCAAATTCTTAAATAAGTGATGATCAATAGCAGAGATATCGTGGGAATAGGGAGGATGTTGCAAAATCTCGACTTTGCAACTTTTGGACAGTAGCTTCGGAAGCGTGAGGACGTGCATTGTCGTGGAGCAAAATTGGGCCATTTCTATTCACTAGTTTGGGTTGCTTCTTTTTCAAATTCCCTGCATACAATCATTTTCCTGGCAATACGATGTTGCTGTTACCATTTTCCCTTGTTGCAAAAGTGAAAAATAAATAACTCCCTTCGCAGACCACCATACAGTGACAACTAACTTTTTAGGGTGCAATGGTGTCCTGTTCTCCTGCTGTTATCAAAGAGTATCCATTTCTCATCACATGAAATGATTCGATGCAAAAATATTCTTTTCCCAGTCGAGAAAGCAATAAGGATCACACTTCGAGGCGTCTGTTCTTTCTGAATCTCGTTCAGTTGATATGGAAAAAACCTATCCTTTGTCTTGAATTTCCCAATTTTTTACAGGTGCCCAGAAACCGTCGTGCGAGATGTTTGGAGTTCTCTGATGAAAGTTTTGTAACCTTTGTTCTTGGATCTTGTTCAACCAAAGCATTTAATCCATCATGCCGAGTGATTTTAGCCTACCCTTTGGTTTAATTTCAAGGATATCATCTGAACGAGATCTTTGGAACCATCTCTGAACAGTTCTGATCTCAACAAAACCATTACCAAAGGCCCGCTCGATATTCCGTAGAGCTTCTGCAGCAGAGTGACCCAGCTTGTACTCATACGAGAAAATCACTCAACATAATTTGGTTGTTATCATTTTCATAAGGTCCGTGGGTGCGCATTTTGTTTACCAATATCATTCGGAAGGAAAAAGAGTGAAGATTAAATGCAATGTTGTAAGTAATTAGGTTTTTAAATGACTGAAATAACAAATAATTAAAAATGCAACATTTCATTGTGACAACCTAATACTATAGCCTCGAGCCGACCAAAGCCTTGTAATGGATTTGGTAGAGGAAAACTGAAAGAAGCCCGTCGTACGTATATATTTATATATGTATTTATGCGTGTGTATCTGTGTTTGTCCCTCCAGCATCACTGGACAACCAATGCTGGTTTGTTTATGTCCCCGTAACTTAGCAGTTCTGGAAAGAGACTGAAAGAATAAGTACTAGGCTTATAAAGAAAAGTCCTGTGGTCAATATCTTCGACAAAATCCTTTTAAGGTGATGCTGCAGCATGGTTGCAGTCAAATGACTGAAAACATGTAAGAGAGTAAAATAAAAATCCATGTATATTTATCTATAAGTTATTTCGATTTGCAAATCCGATGTGCATAAACCGTTTTGCAAAGACAGATTTTGATAGAAACAGATAAAAAGTCTGTAATCATATACCATTACTTACTTTTACATTAAAGTAAGGGTATACGACTTAGGGGTCACTGAACTTCTATCAAGTCGTAGAAATTACCTTGTTATTACCGTTCAGGTTCAGATCATCCTTGATTAAACAGACCAATTACCTAAGACATTCCTCCCATGAACAACACATCTTTTCCTTAAAATAGTTGTACACAGAATGTTATTTTAGGAAGATTTTACTTCTATTAATAGAATAATATATATATATATATATATATATAAATTTGTATATAACTTCTCCATTGTTTCCAGGTGTTTTAGTACTGGTCAGGAGATAGTAAAACCTCTGAAATAAGATGTTACGACCGTGACTAACCCATCGTTCATGATGTAAGTCGAAATACTTTATCTAATGTGTCATTTCATCATAATTCTAAAGAGAGTGGCGTATGATTCGAGATTTGGCTGTAATGTCTAGCAGATTGGTGGACCAAATAGAGTCTTTATCTTCTGATGCATTTCTCAATGGAACAAGTATTGTCAATCTCTTGATCCGACTGTTTATTGCCTCACACTCGCAATTAGCAGCGCGATACGTTGTTTTTAATTCTTAGAGCATTAGTCGTGAGAGTAGTTGGGAAATATGCTGATTTGTAAAACGGCAGACAAATTACCATTTGTCTGTTTGGAAGATTTTCGAAATCAGTCTTTGAGATATGCTGCTAAGTCGCAGACATTGTGAAACTTGTTAAGCTATGAAATCGCTTAAGAGATTTTTGTCTAACTTATTTAAAATATTTGTTTTTATTGTAAGCAAATGTCTGCACCTAAAACGCCAGAGTTCTTCGTTAAGCAGGAGAGTGAAGATCCAGCCATAACCAGGATATATTGAGAAGATTCCGTCTTGTAATTCCAAATATAAATTGCTTGCAAATCCATCAATTTTCTAAGATAATAGGATCTGATCCATGTCAGATATATACCCAAACAATTTTAATGATATGACAGAGAAAGGAGATTTTTAGATTAGTCATAATACGTGCAAACACTGAATTATTAGTATTCATAAATGGGAAGGACAGATTTAAATTTGAAGAGAAAAAGACCGTGTAACATGCCTGCCTTGTTCAAGAGTGTTAGAAACTTACATCATGTGAATTGGTTTCTAATGAGAACAGAATCGAAATCAAGTTCTCTTGGTACTGGTTTACACATTCTCTACCGCTGACGCTATGATACAAAAAAAGACTCATTTAAATATTGGTCTATTTCGGTGGCATCAACATGGCTGAAACATTAGCTTCCTCAATTTAATTACTTCAAGAATTTAATTCCGCTTGAATTGCATATGAATCGAATTCTCATCTCTTTTAATTCCTTTATAAAATAGTTCCATTGTTACGATAGCGGTTTAATAATGAACACAGCATCTTTGCTGAAGACTGAGTCTTCTACTGCAGTTAATCTCCTTTGGGTCGGGCGAGGATATCTGGTTTAGAATTTCGCTTCAAAACTACATGCTTTTCTTTTTATTCAGTCCAGCTGCACACCACATCGGCGAAGTGTCTTCTACCATAAACATGGATGAATTGCAGATTTGTGAGTAAGAGTCGAGAAATGGAGACTGTTATGAAGCAAATTGGAAAGATCGTTTCTGTTCTTGCTTGGTAAACTACCTGATCCCTTGGAGATTTCAGCAAGAGACACTCTTGGAAATAAGACTAACCATCTAAGTATGCGTCCCTATCGTTTTGTAATTCCTGAAAATATATAGAGACCCCTTACTCCTGTTGCTAAGTTAAGTAACATATAATTGTGTGCTGTGTGTGTGCGTTTCTCTGTGTATGTGGGGTTGTGTATATGTATGTATGTATGTCTGCATGTATGTATGTATACACTCCATTTCTTACTTATTCACTTATATTTTCTCTTTAGACGGTGAACTTTTCCATATGCGCAAATGTTTTCACAAATGAAATTGCACTTCACATTTGAAGCTCTGATGCAGCTCTTGGGTGATACACAAGCACACAACTATGAGTGCATTGCACCTTGTAACAGAAACAACTGTAAACTACTGATGTCCATTACATAACTTCTTGTTCCCTTTTCATTGATATATATGTATATATATGAGTATGAGTGTGTGTGTGTGTGTGTGTGTATGTGTGTGTGTGTGCACAATACACAATACACAGGCGTTATTACCGTTATACCAGGATTTTAAAACTACATAAAAAGTATAAATTGTTTGAACCAGAGAGTAAAACAGATGAAATAATATATCTACGAATTTACGAATAAAGTAATTTGCACTCAGACCCTGCAGCTAAATCAAGTGTCTAACATCTTTCACTCGAGTTTGTTGACTTATTAGAATGCAATATATTTATTCCAACCATTAGTGCGATAAATACACTTAGCCGTTTGACCTTGCTGGTAAGCTCCATACTTCAACTGGCAATCGCATATATTGTCTTCACAAACAGTTCATAAAGTTGAATAAGTTTTTCTCTTCAATTTGATGGAAATCAATATTAAACTATTTTGTGTGTGAGTCGGGGATAATTTTCCTGCAACAGTTTCGGATTCAATCCTTTATTTGAAATCTCTTCTGTTCTGTGCATATTCCGTAGGCCAGAAATGCACTTTGAAGATCAATTATCGACGCATGTTGCATTGTTGCCATCGATTTCTTCCATTTCAAAATGGAGATTTGGTCTTGAAATTGTTTTGAATAAAAGTCCTTTCAAAAAGAAGCAGACGCGGGTTTTTGAAGCAAAATGTTTTGTTTGCAATTTTACTTTTTCAAGCTGACGATTTGCAGTTGCGATCGGAATGTGTGCATTTATGTGAGCCTGTGTATGTGTGTGTGCGTGTGTGCATGTGTGTGTGTGGGGATGCGTGTGTGTGTGCGTGTGTGCGCGCGCGTCTGTGTGTGTGAGGGTGCGTGGGTGTGTGCGCGTGTGTGACTGCGTATGTGTGCGTGTGCGCTGTGTGTAGGTGTACGCGTGTGCTTTTAACTTCGCTTCTTATTAAATTAAGAGATTTTTGTTCAATTATCGTACAATTGATTGAATTTTTTTCAAATCACCCGCATCCAGCAGTGTGATTGCTAAGTACTTGCAGTTTTCTTGTAGTTCAGTGGACAAGACAGAACTATCCTCTCCCTCCTGGATGGTACGAAGTACACCTATTTCATAGAAATACTTGCTGTCAGGACAAGAAAAATATCCCATTTATAACTCCTGGAAGGAATTATATTCGAGATTGCACCAGTAAATGAAGCAATGACCAATTAAATGGGGTCACACCACAGCGGATACAAAACAGCATTCTGGACCGCTGTGATTGAGTCCTTCACACATATCATAAATCATATTTCATCCACTCCTAATCCTGTCTAAATCTCGGATGGTCTGCAAATAAATACTATATGCGCTCATTTAGTCTTAGATGCCCTAAAAATACTATAAGCACTGCTGCAACCTAGGAAACCCTCCAAGGGCTAGAGGCTCTATCCCAACCTCAAGTGCCCTATAAAAACCGTAAGCCTTAACATAGTCTCGGATGCGTCGCAAAGACGATAAGCGTTGTCTCAGTGTTGGACGCCTTGCAAAGACTATAATCACTGTCCAAATCAGGGACACCCTGCAAAGGTCATAGGCTCTGGCCCTTCCTCATGTACTCTATAAAAACCGTAAGCCTAGTCCCAGTCATGAATGCGTTACAAAGACCATAAGCACTACCCCAGTCCCAGATGCCTTGCAAAGAATAAGACCCCTCCAAAGACCAAGTGAGCTGGATGACCTAAAAGACCATATGTGCTGTCTTTCTTGTCTAACTAAAATGTAACACCTATCAGGAAATATAGCCTCGTAGAAGAGAATCTGTCGACCATTCCTCAGTTAAGTCTCCGAGAGACCACGCTGTCCATTCGGCCACTCCACCACTTGTCCTTTCAAGTTACTGTTCTTTTTTCCAGCGAATAATATTGTCTGTCTTCCTTCAGACATCATTTTATGAAACTTTACTGAGATTTCCTTTGATCATTAACTATATCCAATATAACATATATTGAATGTAACCACTTGAGACACTTTAAGTAGACTTGACAACAGTTTTTTTTACTTTTTTATTTCCCTATTCTTATTTTTTTCCCCATTATCGCGACTAAACATCTCAGTGTTGATTATACGAATACAATAACTTAACTCTTATGCTATGGTGAGACGCACACCAAACACTCGTCAATCCAGCTCAGCTCCTTCTGCTGTTGCTACGACAAAAACCTACGGGATGAAGAAACAAAATGAACGATGTGACGATAAAAGTAGAAGCATACTTCATAACGTTTATTGCTGAATGCTCTTTGGAGACAGAATCGTCGGTGTTCAGCTTGAATCAATAACTACCATGAAGCAGTTGGCAATTCCATTACTATACACAGGCAAGCACACACACATACAAGCATGCTAACACATGCAGTACGCACAAACACACACACACACACACACACACACCGTAGCGCGAACACGCTATCTTTAAGATAGCGTGTTTGTCGATGTGATATCAAGGCATTAAGAATTCAATTTGAAAGTTCATCAACAAACTGAAACGGACATTTTGGTCTTTGATTTGAGGCGAGGGATAACTATGGACATTTGCTACGGTTTGTTAGACCACGTCAGTTTAGTATCGTCTAAAAATGTTACGAATAATTTTTGGTTGAGATGATTTGCATAATTACTGATAAAATTAAATGAAACGATAGGATGAGTTGGATAATTAATTTAAAGGATTAATGGGGGCGAGATTATCATGCACTTACAGTACCTGCTTAATGGGACGGACAGGGAGCTAAACAACAACCATTATCCTCCACCTCTTCATCCACTCCTTCCTACTACTACTGATGATGATGATGATGATGATGATGTTGTAGCTACTACTACTACTACTACTACTACTACTACTACTATTACTGTTGCTGCTGCCGCCACTGAGCTACTGCTACTACTACTACTACTACTACTAGTAATAATAATAATAATAATAATAATAATATGCCGATACACACAGATAGAGAAATTAAGGCCAAAACACCAGATATTGTTGTCAGAGATCATGAAGGAAAAAAATGCTTTCTAATTGATGTATCAATACCAGCAGATGACAACGTTTCTCTAAAAGAAATGGAGAAACTTTCAAAATACAAAGACCTAGAAATAGAGGTAACTCGAATGTGGGATCTAAAAACAGAAACAATCCCTATCATAGTAGGCGCATTAGGTATAATAAAAAAAATATTCAGACAAATACGTAACAAAAACATCAGGACTTACAAATATATATAACATACAGAAAATTGCACTATTAGGCCCTGCACACATCCTACGCAAAACACTTTCAATACAGTAACCGTCAGAGCACCACAACAAATCACAACACATACCCAAGGCACACAGAGCTGCGCTCGGTAGTGAAATAAAAGCACGTGATAAAATAAAACTACTGAATAATAATCATAATTAAAATGCCCTGATGCAGTACCAGGCAGTGTTGATGTTCGCTAGTTGTATCAACCATTAAGTACCGTTATCTGTTGCTGCTACAGTAGTAGTAGTGGTAGTGGTAGTAGTGGTAGTAGTAGTAGTAGTAGTAGTAGTAGTAGTAGTAGTAGTAGTAGTAGTAGTAGAAAGAGGAGGAGGAGGAGGGGGAAAGTAGTAGGAGTAGTAGTTGTTTTCGTTATTCGCATTCTTCTTGCTCTTCTTCATCTCATCAACTCCCGAAGGACAAATGGAATGATCCTACCACTTCACGGACAATCATTGTTTCTGCTGTTCTCGCTACTAAATCCGTCGGTGGTGGTGTTTATTATTATTGCTGTTGCTGCGGTTGTTGTCCTTGTTGTTGTTTGTAACATCGACGCTTTTATTTTGGGCGAGTATTATTTTTTGTGAACTCCTATACTTGACAGCAAGTCTCTTCAAATTTGTTGTACTTGCTATTATTACGATTATTGTTGTAATTACGATTATTACTATTATCACTGTTCTTGCTGTTATTACTGTTCCTCCTGCTATAAATATTTCTACTGTAATAACTGCTGTTGATCTTATTGCTGCTATTATCGTTATTGCTGTTATTTTGCTGCTTCAGTTATTACCGTTATGGCTGTTATTGTTTTCGTTTCTGTTATTACTCTTATTGCTGTCAACTCTGTTATTTCTGCTATTGTTGTCATTTAGGTCATTGCTATTAATGATTTTGCTGCTGTTATTTCTCTTATGGCTGTTATTACAGATACTGCTGCCGATTTCTGTTGCTCCTACTTCTCTTATAATTACTACTGGCAAGCTTACAGAATGGTTAGCGCACTAGACGAAATACTTAGCGGTATTTCGTCGGCCGCTGCGTTCTGAGTTCAAATTCGGCCAAGATCGACTTTGCCTTTCATCCTTTCGGGGTCGATTAAATGAGTACCGGTTACGCACTGGGGTCGATATAATCGACTTAATCCGTTTGTCCTTGTTTGTCCTTTCTGTGTTTAGCCCCTTGTGGGTGGTAAAGAAATAGGTATTTCGTCTGCCGTTACGTCCTTGTGGGCAATAAAGAAATAAGAATCGTTAGCATTCGCCTGTCACTCCGCTCCGAGTTCAAATACCGACTCCTTTCGGAGTTGATGAATCAAAAGTACCAGTGAATCACTGGCGTCAATGTGATCGACTTTCCTCTGCCCCCAAATTTCAGAAAAGATTATATTAAGTGCTGTTCTTGGTACTAACTTTCCAGGTTGACGCCATTGCTGCTGCTGCTGTTGTTAATGGTGTTGTTGTTGTAGCACTTGTCATAGTTGTTGATATCTCTTGCTTGTTTACATCGCTTGTTTCTTTCTTTCTTTCTTACTCGTCGCCATCGTTGCAACTCTGCAGTGTAGCAGTCAGTATGCGAGTGTCTACAGAGACAATCAACCACGTTCTACGACGACGTGACTCACGTTTGACGTTATGGGTGTTTATTGAATTAGCGCCAAATTGGAACAAAACCAACATGTCAGAACATCATCGTGGAGAGGAGGACGAAGAGGAGGGGAGTCAGAATAATAGAGAGGGGGGTTAATAATCCAGCTATGGTAATAAGGTTTACATAATAGTAAAATTCGTATATGTTATTATGAATGTATGTGTGCGTGTATGTACGCATGTGTGTATGTGTGCATGCGTGTATGTATGTATGTATGCATGTATGCATGCATGCATGTATTATGTATGCGTGTATGTGTGCGTGTATGTATGCGTGTATGTATCTACGCGTGTATATATGTATGTATGTATGTATGTATGTATGTATGTATGTATGTACGTACGTACGTATGTATGTATAGCTGGATGGATGGATGAATATATGTACGTATATATATATATACATGTGAGTGCGTGGTATGTGCACATACATCTATGTATGCACACACACACGCACACATACACACACACACACACACACGCACACATACACACACACACACACACACACGCACACACATATATAACTGTGGAGGCCTAGTGATTAGAGAAGCGGACTCGCGGTCGAGGAATCGCGGGTTCGTATCTCAGACCGGGCGATGTGTGTGATTATGAGCGAAACACAGTAGGTGATGGCGAAGTACTGCTTACTAATTCGCCTCAACGTTCATTCATTCTTCCTGCATCTTGCAGCTCACATGCGATGGACCTACGTCCCATCTAGGTGGGGAACGCCAAGGAAACCGGGAAACCGGCCCTTATGAGCCAGGCATGGCTTTAGAAGTAATAAGCAACAACAACGACACACACACACACACACACATATACATATATATATATATATATACATATATATATATATATATATATAATATATATATATATATATTATATATATATATATATATATATGTAACAGAAACGCAATAGAGTACAATAAAACATTCTCTCAGATAGACGATACAAGGCGGACAAGAGAAACAACAATTAGAAGGACGAGCAAAAAATGACGGGTCATTTGTGGTCTTCTTACATCAGTCAAGTCCCAGAAGTCACGACCGTTTTAGGCAGCTACACTTCTTATATATACCAAAGTAAGGACATGACAGAGAAAGATGAGCAGAGAGGCATACACACACACACACACTCACACAGACAGACAGACAGACGGACATACACACACACACACACACACGCACACACGCATATATGAATATTAATGGAATGTGGGAGTGTATGGAAAGACCACAAACAAGCATGGAACAGGTAAATGCCACAAATGGGACACCCCGAAACAAGGTGGAAGGCAAAGGAAATACGGCCATCGTGTACTTAGGACAAACGGAATGAACTTCACAATACTAAAACTCAAGAGGAAATCATTAGTTGATAGAACCTTTATAGTATATAAAATTTCACCCAGACGAAAATTAGGAATAGGTGCAGGCATGGGTGTGTGGTAAGATGTTTGCTTCTTAATCACGTGGTTCCAGGTTCAGTCCCCCTACATGGGAACTTGGGCAGGTGTCTTCTACTATAGCCTCGAGCCGACCAAAGCCTAGTGGGTGAATTTGATTGACAGAAATTATATACCTGCGTATGTCGTTGTATTTATGTTTGTCCCCTACCTTCGGTTGGCAGCCGATGTCAGTGTGTTTACGTCTCCGTAATTTAGCGATTCAGCAAACGAAACCGATAGAATAAGTAATAGGCTTACAAAAATGATAAGTACCAGGATCGATTCATTCGATTAAAATTTCTTCAAGATGTTGCCCCAGCATGGCCTGAATAAAAAGATAAAAGAAGATAAAAGACAATGATCGAAGCAAGAAATTACAGAGACATTATTCATTAATCACAAACAAAATAAGAACGCGACTGATGATCTATTAAAACTGTGGATCAAAATTCAAGTAGTCACGTGATTCTTTATACAATCATATTATCCATTACTCTTTCTTACAGGAAAGAGTTTTAAAAATTTTCACGATGATGAGGTATTTGAAAGTTACGAAATATTGCTTTCGTATCGATAGACCGTATTCAGATTTAGTACAGCCAAACTCATACGTGCTCACTCAGACAGATTATTGTTCTCTAATATGTTAGGTATTATTTCCTCTCTTGTATTTCGAGAACTTCAAAAAGTTATGAACACAATTATTGTTTCTTCTCCATATATGAACAAAATATAAAATGACATGTTTTAAATGGTTTTAAAGTAGCAATAAAAAAAAGGCATATAAACTCACTAACGCACGTACAAGTACATGAATACCCATCTATATATACATACTATACATACACACATGTACATATGTTCATACGTTACTACATACACATAGGAACATACAAACATTGAAAGAGCTATTTAATTCTATTGTTACTAATAAAATACTAAAATAAAATTATCAAAACAAAGCGTGTGTTAGTCCTCTGGTAGAAAGAAAATGATGTAAGTGAAATAAGATGCTTAAGAAATCACAAAACAAATCTTATTTGAAGTCATGACAGGTTAGAAAACCCCATTAATGCTGGTTAAAAAAACATTATGTCAACCGATTCGAAGATAAATAAGTTGCTTGCAGTAATAAAAAGAAGGGGGAAAAATCAAATGAAATCAACGTGATAAAGTCGATAATTTCTTGTAGTAATCTTCAGGCCAGTGAGTGCTGTTTAAAGAAACTAATCAATAACGGCCGAAAATATAATCAAGATGGAAGTATCTAATCGAAGATGAATATTCCATCTTTATATAATGTATCAAATGAGGTGTGTGACAGTTTGAGATGAGATTAGCTTATTTTCAAAGAGCTAAACGTTCAACGAAGCTAATAAGTCGTGTAAAAACGTGATGCCTAAGATATTATCACGTAATGTTAGGTGGAACAGCTGCTTCGGTGTGGGCATCTAAACATAGATTTCTACCGATTGGATATAGGAGACTGCAAAAATAATGGTACGGTGAAAACTTGGAATAGAAAATTCATTGATGTGGTTCGTTTCTCTCCATTAGAAAGAATATTATGGTGAATGCAACTAGTCTGCGGTGGTGGGTTAGAAGCGGGCGGATAGAAATAAATTCGCTAAGCAGCGTGTAAAAGGATTTATTTAGTGGTATGAGATGTAAAGACAATCGTTTGATAGATTCTTTTCCAATCAATTCTACCAGGTGACTCCGTCAGTAGGTTATCTCACCAACTAATGTTATGATAGTACTTGCCAAATTCTAAAACCAGTGGAATTGGAATTAGGTAAGTGCCTAGATTCAATGAAATATCTGTCATTCATAATAGTATCTTCCTACGTGCATCACAGCTTCTACTTCCTTCACGTGACTATTCATTAATTAGTGATCGATGGAGACCATGACTTTCGCTACGGAGCTGATTGATTTATGCGCCAGGGAATGGATGATAAAACTGATTCTGTCCGAGAAATAATGTCCACATGTAGTTTGCCATATTACTTTTGGCAAAGACTGCGAGCTGGCAGAATCGTTAGCACGCCGAGCGAAATGCTTAGCGGTATTTCGTCTGTCGTTACGTTCTGAGTTCAAATTCCGCCGAGGTCGACTTTGCCTTTCATCCTTTCGGGGTCGATTAAATGAGTACCAGTTACGCACTGGGGTCGATGTAATCGACTTAATCCCTTTGTCTGTCCTTGTTTGTCCCTCTGTGTTTAGCCCCTTATGGTTAGTAAGGAAATAGGTATTTCGTCTGTCTCTACGTTCTGGGTTCAGATTCCACCGAGGTCGACTTTGATTTTCATCCTTTCGGGGTCGATAAATTAAGTACCAGTTACCTACTGGGGTCGATCTAATTGATTGCCCCCTCCCCTAAAATTTCGAGCATTGTCCCTAGAGTAGAAAACAATACTACTTTTTGTGCCGGCAGGCTGTTTTGTAGAGTTCGTAACTGGTTTCTTGACTTTTGTGATAAAGTTTTCTGATAAAGGTGCGCCATAACTGCTTCTTCTTAGCAAACTATTCCAAAGTTTCTGCGTCAACGATCAAAGATCCCAATATCATTTTCAGGTTATTCTGGTATTTCTTATAATTTTTTACCGTCACAGTGTTCCTCTCAAACTCGCCATGAAGAAGTTGCTTTCGTGTATAAATATATATATATATATATATATATATATATATATATTATATATATATATATATACGTATTCACGGAGAAAATAAGAATGGTTCAGAGTATAAGAATCTTAACAACGATGTATGTATTGATGGGAGATGGAGCACAAATGTCTCCGAGCCCTGCCTTGCACTTTTAATATCGAACGGTTTTCAGAATCACGTGATGTGAAACTGTTTCAGCCATCTGACATGTCTTCTTGAAACAAATGACGTGTCACAGGCAAAGAGACATTTGTACGACTGAGTGGCAGTCATTGTGCTTGGTAGCGATGACGATGCTTCCCCCATTGCTACCAAGCAATTGGCCGGTCAAAATGAACTCGGGAAATTAAAACGGGAAAGGGAACATACATATATTCATATATAAACACACACATATACATACAGGCATACATACATGCATACATAGATATATACGTATGTACGTACGTATATACATACATGCATACATATGTATGTACGTATGTACATATATATGTATCTACCTATGTATGTACATACATATTTATGTACGTACGTAGATAGTATATATGTATGTTTGTGTGCGTGTAAGTATGTGTGTATTTATATGTGTGTGTCTATGTATGTATGCATGTATGTATATTTGAATGTATGTATGTATGTGTATATGTATATATATGAATGAATTATCGAAACCCCAAAGAATTCCTCTCAATATCCACCCCTACTGCTTCTACTCATGATCAGAGATGCATATATCGTCAGCCACTAAGGGACATGCTGAACTGGTTAAGGTTAAATAAATCTGTTGTACTGAGCAGAATATTTGCTGTAGCCCATCTTTTATACCAACACAAAACAATATACAGGGTTACACGTCCAATCACTTAAGATCAACAGCCCTGAGAGCCAGTGCCTGTATTATTATTATTATTATTGCTTTTGTTGTTGTTACTATTATTATTATTGTTATTATCATTATTATTAATGCGGTGGGCTGGCAGAATGGTTAACACGCCGGGTTAAGTGATTAGCAGCATATAGGTTTTCAGTTCAAATTTCGCCGAGGTCGACTATACATTTTATTCTTTCGGGGTCGATAAAATAAGCTCCACTTTAGCACTGTGTACCCCCTCCCTCGAAATTGCTTATCTCGTGCCAAAGTTTGAAACCATTGCTATCTTATTTGAAATAGATTTCTCGGCACTTTCTAGCTGATCTAACAATCATTTGTAGCCTCCCATGCTTCCTCTTCTGAAGAAAATTTATTGGAACTCAATAATATACGTGATAATTAGACATTTGATTATTAATCATGGAGTAATATCTAAAACTGTAAATTTCATAATATTATGTTACATCTAAAATTGAAGATTTATTTTCATGTCAAGTAATCCGCCGAATGGACATATTAGTTTCTTGCAAAACTTGATTGGCCCAAATTGTAAATAATTCAATTTGAATATTCATAGCAACAACTATTTGCAATAAATGTTAAAAGCGATTGTGAAAACCAAAGCGGGATTATTTAATCGTTTTGGATGATGCCGCGTGAAGTTCGTTGCTTGCAGACTTTTATGTTGGCTTGTATGTATATATGGACACACACATATGCACACCATACACTCACACACATACACAACACAACACACACAGATATATATGTACATATGTATATATGTATGTATATATATATACATATACATATACATATAGATGTACATACACATATATACGTGTGTGTATTATGTATGTATGTGTATATACATACATATATATATATATGTATATATACATATATACATATATATATGTACCTATACATATATATATATGTATATATAGATATATATATGAATATATACATATATATGTATCAATACATATATATGTACATATATATATATATATGTACATATATATATATAATATATATATATATATAATATATATATATTATATATATTATATATAATATATATATATATATATATGTAAGTATGTATGTATGTATCTATACTTATATGTATGTCTGCGCGCATTGTGAAATAATATACCTGTTAGTCAGCTGTCGATATGTAGCATTAAAGTTTAGAGAAGTAACTCTTTGATAAATTGGAATGATCAAATTCTTCTAATGCCTGACTGTCTACAGATTTATATGAAAGAAGAATTAATGAATTGAAATGGCTAGGGTATATATAGCAGATTTAACGCTACTGTATAATCTCCCGTGGTTCCTCTTACGAAGAAAATATATTCGAACACAATAATATATATGACAATAAGACAGGTGTGTATGTGTGGTAAGGAAGGATAAGAGCGCGAGCTACTAACCCCCAGACTGTAAGATCAATCCCAGGCAGGGACTTGAAAAATATCATCAACAGAGAAATAACATCAGCAACATACCTTAGGAATGAGGACAGTGCACCCCATTCTTTAAATAACGGTTGGATTCGAGATTCCACAAGAACACCTGATGAAAGCTGGAGAGTACATCAACCGGAACGTTGTGATAAAAACAAACAAGATAGGGACACCTATCTGTACATTGTAAATAATGTGCAATATATATATATATATATATATATATATATATATACTAATGTGCTCTCTCTCTCTCTCTCTCTCTCTCTCTATATATATATATATATATATATATATGTGTGTGTGTGTGTGGTGTGTGTGTGTGTGTGTGTGTGTGTAAATAAATAAAGGTGGCAATGATTGTATACAATCTTATATAGTGTCTTCTTTAACACGAGCTGCAGCCACGCTATTTCTTCACTCTGCTCTTATAATAATCATCATCAGTCTCAAACAGATAAAAAGTAGGAGAAAATTGGTAATATTTTCAAATATCTTTTCTTATGGTATTGATTATTTTATCGTGTTTTGCTATGGTTTTATTTATTTTTTACTTACTTTTTTCGTGTGAGAGTAGTCCAAGACCATGTGAACATTTCTGGTAAACAACAGAAGCATTTCACAAAGAATTTATTCTCTTTGTTATAAATAGAAAGAACTACACAGAATTGACATTCAATGATTTTTCTGGCGAAAAGCAAAAAAAAACGAAAAGGAAAAAATACAAATTAATCTAAAAGAAATAATAATAATAATAATAATAATAATAATAATAATAATAATAATAATAATAATAATAATAAAACAAATAAAAAAAGTACATTAAAACAAATCGATTAATCGAAAGTGACCTTTGCAATTTGTTGCGTTTAAATGTACTCTGACCTTTAGAGAGATTCTAGTAATTTGTTTTTCGAAGTTAATTTGGGGAAAAGAGAAGAAAGAGAAAGAAAAGAAGGAGAGAGAATGAAAAACAACGAAATTTTCGTAATATAATCACAATTTTAAGCGATCATATATAAATATTTGTAAGCAAAATTTTTACTTTCTCCACATATTTGCAGCTACTACATATTTCAAGTATAACAAGATATTTTCGGTTATTTGTCATCATCAGGATCATCATGATCATAATCATCATCATCATACAGAGGAAATATAATATTTTCTCAAGCACAGAAAATTTACGGTAGGGGAAGATATGGTATTGAAACGTTTATAAATTGTACTCGAGTTACAATTAAAGAACAGACATTGTCACTGATCATTTTAACAATGAACCGAAAATAGTTCAGTAAAAAGAATAGAAATGAAAGTGAAATTATCATTGTGCAAATATGTATGGTTATAGGGTTAAGCAATTTACTCTACATTCACATGATTCCGGGTTCGACTCCACGAAATGCACCTTTTTCTATGCAAGTATAGTCTATGAACATTCATGCCATGGCCTTGTGAATAAAAACTGATAACTAGAAATTAAGCGAAAACTCGTTGGATAAGTATGCATGAAAGCATTTATGTGTGTGTGTGTGTCTGTATGCATGTATTTGTGTGTGTTTGTAAGTTTGAATTTGTGTGCGTGGGCGTGCGTATATGCATACTTAGGGTGCCTGTGTATATGAAAGGTAATGGCGAAAGTTACTAGAATCGGTGCTTTGAAACCAATAAAATGCAGGGACACACACACACACACATACACACACACACACACACACACACACATACATATATATATATATATATATATATATTTAACAATTAAGGATAACTTCTTAATAAGGAATCTTAACAAGAAATTATCAGGTAGTTAGCGTGAAAAAACCACATAAGAGAAAAGAATTCGAAAATAATTTTTCCTTTTGAACAAATTAATTATATCTATATTGTATAGAGGGCATTATTACACATAAGTGCCTCACACGAAGAGGGACATAAGTCATTACTACCAAAATTACACTAATCATACCTAATGCAGTTCTTTAAAGCAAGACATTTAAAAAATGAATTTAGTTCTGTATCACCGTGATTTCACATTTAACGTTTATGTGTAATAATGCCCTCTATACAATATATATATATATATATATATATATATATATATATATATATATATTAGATAGATAGGTAAAGGGATACATCGAGAGATAGATAGATAGATAGATATATAGATAGATAGACAAACAGACAGCCAGACAGACCGTCAGACAGATAGAAAGATAGATAGATAGATAGATAGAGAGAGAGAGAGAGAGAGAGTGAGATAGAAGCACGTCTCTAAGAGAAAGCACAAGGGTACCCACAGCTACAATGACTGACTTGAACTCGGCAAAGTTGAAAGGCAACCAAATATTAGAACTCGAGCCTCACTGATCCTATTTATCTGACAGAGAACATGTAGAGGTGGATGGGGCGACTTTGCATCTTGTAGGGGTCTCACGGTTCTTTTGTGTATAAGAGAGAAGGAGCCAAGTATGAGCAGTACTTCGGTTTATGCTCTTTCGACCCCAAATATCGGCACCGATAGAGAACTGAATGCAGAGAGCGTCGAAACATAAATTTTGAGTATTGCATGCGAAACCCTCAGCCAAAGGGATAAGAATATTACAGAAAAACACGCTCACACACACACATACACGCGCGCGTACTGTATGTATATGTATATGCATATGTATATGTATATATATATGTATATGTGTATATATATATATATATGTATGTATATATATATATATATATATATATATGGGTGTGTGTGTGTGTGTGTGTATTCTCTTTTCTCTTTTCTCTTTTACTTGTTTCAGTCATTTGACCGCGGCCATGCTGGAGCACCGCCTTTAGTCGAGCAAATCGACTCCAGGACATATTCTTTTGTAAGCCCAGTACTTATTCCATCGGTCTCTTTTGCCGAACCGCTAAGTGACAGGGACGTAAACACACCAGCATCGGTTGTCAAGCAATGCTAGGGGGACAAACACAGATACACAAACACACACTCATACATATATATATACGACAGGCTTCTTTCAGTTTCCGTCTACCAAATTCACTCACAAGGCATTAGTCGGCCCGGGGCTATAGCAGAAAACACTTGCCCAAGATGCCACGCAGTGGGACTGAACCCTGAACTATGTGGTTGGTTAGCAAACTACTTACCACACAGCCATATATGCATATATGTATGTATGTATGTATGTATGTATACATGTATATTGATAAAAGTACTTTTCCGATGGCCGGATAACTGAAGAAATGGCGGCGTAGTTTTCCACCTCGGCATCCGAAACTCGGAGTTTTATCATGGCTACCGAATATTTGTCACATGTTACATTTAAAGATATATATATATATATATATATATATGTATGTATATGTCTATATATATAAAGAGAGAGAGAGAGAGAGAGAGAGGGGGAGGGAGAGTGGCAATGAGATATAAACACTTACTTATGTATATATGTATATATGCATATATTTATCTATATATATGTGTGTGTGTATGTATATATATATATATGTATATATGTATATATATATATATATATTATATATATATTATATTATATTATATATATAATATATATATATATATATATATATATATGTATTATATATATATATATATATATATATATATATATACATATATACTGAAAGAGGTAACATACATTGTGGTGATGGGAAAACGCAGATTTGTTCACACAGTTCAAATTCCCAGAAAAACGCCGAAACTCTATAACAATGAAGAAAATGGATTCCAGGAATACATTATTTAAGAGGCTGTCATGCTTTTCTACAGCATTTGATACGTAATACTACGACCATTATATAATAATGATTTCTAATATAGATACAAAACAATTAGTTTGCTGAAAAGAGCTTTGATTTCGCTAAGAATGTGGGGGTGTTTATTCCTTTTCCCACACAGTTTATCACTGGCCTGCGTGAAAGAGAATTGTTTCCAATCTAGAAGCAGCGATTCAAATTCTATTTGATTTATAATGAGTCGTCATCTAAATAATATTTATATTTACAAAGTCATTTTCGTAGTTGACATTTAACAATGTAATAAGTAATAATTGTTTTCCTTTTTCTTCCTTCTCTGTAATCGCTAATTTAAACCCAGGAAATAAAGTTCTTTAATTATGAATATATGATCTGATTGCATTAATTTTAATTTTCATTTAAATGTATACTGGTGAAGGTCGACTCTTAGATTTTCAACGATTAGAGAGAGGCTTAAATTCATTAGAATTATTAAGTTAATAATTAATAATATAAAGCGGTGAGCTGGCAGAAACGTTAGCACGCCGGGCGAAATGCGTAGCCGTATTTCGTCTGCCGTTACGTTCTGAGTTCAAATTCCGCCGAGGTCGACTTTGCCTTTCATCCTTTCGGGGTCGATAAATTAAGTACCAGTTACGTACTGAGGTCGATATAATCGACTTAATCTCTTTGTCTGTCCGTGTTTGTCCCCTCTATGTTTAGCCCCTTGTGGGCAATAAAGAAATAAGAATTATCAAGTCAATAACAACGTATTTAGTGACCTATGCAAAAAAAAACCGTTTAACTAGAATTAAATGTGGAAAATAAGATAGGTTAAACGACTATTCTGTTCTAGATAAATACAAGAAAAATTCTGGACATATTTCTGTCTTATAACTGTCTTATCAGCGAGAAATAGCTTTAACCATATTTTGTTTCTTAAACGCATGGAAACCATTTGTAATACAGAAACAGAAAACCACAATGAAAAGACTGTGAAATAAGATTATTTACGACTTTGAAACATTCAAGTCAGTTCAGAAAGTCTCCTTGTTTACAAAATAAAAGAAAATTATTGAATTACATTAGGACACCATCTCACAAAAGTCCGTGTTCGAATAGATTACAGGTGTTTCATTAAGTTCACAGCTCTCCACATAACCTGAATAATAGGCAGATATTTGGAAACACGATAGTTCTGATCACTGATATATATCTCATCCCTGTCGTTATTAATCCATCAGGTCAGCCTTAGACGTGCGCACCTGTAATCAACGATATAATAGCCAACCGTATAATACTTTCTTTGCGTGTATCAGAGACTAAGTTATCCAATGTTACCTGTCATTTTTTTCTTTCGTTTCTTCAAGTGTGTGAGTTTAAAGATTTCTCGCTACTGTTTCTACCATGTCGAGTAAGCGAGTAAACATCCGCCTATTAATTCATTGATCTCGTTTAACCACAAATAATTTTTTATCTAATTTAAGATAAAAGATCTTTTTAACCTTTTAGCCAAGGCGTTCCCAAACCAGGCATATGTTACTGTAGAGGCCGAACTACATAAGTATTAGTTTCAAATATCGGAAAAGGCCTTGCCTCAAAAGTTTTTCGGGCAGCCTGCTATCTATAGCAACCACATTCCTGTTACATGGTTGATGCTTTTATTTATTTATTTATTTTACAAATGACATGTCCACAAAATTCACGCTTAGAATCTGGCTTCATCTGGTGTTATACTAAAAGAGACTAACCCAAGAATCCGGCCTGTGGAATTGAACATCGAATCTCCTTGTAGCGAAATCAGCTTCTTCTCCAGTCCTCCACATATGTACACACACATAAATTCATGTGTGCGCGCACGTGTGTGTGTGTGTGTGTGTGTGTGTGTGTGCGTGCATGTGCATGCATGTGTGTGTTCATATATATGGTATAATGTATGTATGTACTTCGGGTTGTATGGATGGGTGGATGGATACTAAAGCGTGTGTCGGTGTGTAATTGTGTGTGTATGTACATTTATAAATAGGTATGTATGTGTCAATTTCTGCACTTCCCTCTCTCTCTCTCTCTTTCTTTCTTTCTTTCTCTTTCTCTCTCTCTCTCTCTCTCTCTCTCTCTCCCTAAGTATATATGTATATCTGAGCATTTCCGTGTAAACTGTGCGATTGGCGTACATCTGGAAGTTATACTCCGCCTTTAACATCAAGCTGGTAATAGGTGCATCCTTTCAATTGCTTATTAAAATCTGCTTCATTATATCATCGCATCTGTAATGCATGCAAAGCAATTCTGCGAAGAATTTCGGTTAACATTCTGCCTTCTTTCACGGCACAGTTACGTTAGATTTTAATGGGTTACAAGGCATAAAAATATTCATAGATCAAAATTTGCATATTGGTGAATACATTATTGTGCATGTCATATTATCAAAAGAGTTTTCGTCACGTTTGTATGTAATCGATATTGCACAGACATAATGCAATGCATTTATGAAAATTTTATTAAAATGTGTGCGTGTGTGTATATGTGTGTTTGTGTGTAAACATAGAAAGAGAGAGGGAGCGAGAGAGAGAGAGAGAGAGAAAGATTTAGATACATAGATTTACACCTAATTACGCATCTACATACATATACATATTCATACATATATTTATGTGCATACGAGTATGTGCGTAGATGGATGTATGCATGTGTAAATATATATATATATATATACAACCCTATACATACACACGTCCAGACCCCTCATACGCACTTATACTCTCTCATACACACACACACACACACTTATACATACTAATACGTACTAATACATACTAATACATACTAATACATACACCAACCCCATACATACGCACGTTCCGACCTATCCTACGCACTAATACTCTCTCATACACACACACACACTTATACATACTAATACATACTAATACATACACCAACCCTATACATACACACGTCCAGACCTCTCCTACGCACTAATAGCTGGTCCTTCAACCCTATTATCAACCCTATTATCTCCCCTTATTTCGCTCTCGCGTCTCATGTTTGATCTTTGACCTCTGGCCGAAATCAGATCGCCATGTTGATTCGTTAGTTACTGCACGCATTTTTTTCTCTCCTTCTTTCTGTGTTTTTTTCTCTCTGTGTATCTTTCTGTTGAAGAGCGTAGGCTCGAAACGTTAAAGACTTGTTTTATTTATATTTCCTGAGCGCCATACTAATACAATTGTTTTTTTGTTTTCCACCTGCCTTCGTCTCTTGTCTATTTTCATAAAGCTTCCCGTTATATATAAGAGCACTCTGTCGGTTACGACGATGAGGCTCCAAGCTGATACGGTCAACGGAACAAGCTTCCTCGTGAATTTAATGAGCAAGTTGCTGAGCACTCCACAGACACATGTATCCTTAACGTAGTTCTCAGGGAGATTCAGCGTGAGACAAAGTGTGACAAGGCTGGCCCTTTGAAATACAGGTACAACTCATGTTTGCCAGCTGAGTGAACTGGAGCAATGTGAAATAAAGTGCCGTGAATTGAACTCATGACCTTACGATCGTGAACAGAATGCCCTTAACCACTAAGCCACACGCCTTCCTACAGACATAGACACATATATACGGATACACACACACGTGTGTGCCTGTGTGTGTGTAAGTATGTATGTATATATACATATACAAATATATACATATATGTATATATATATATATATATATATAATATATATATATATATATATATATATATATATAGTTAATCCAAACAAGAAAACACAAAAAAACACAACACGAGGACGTGGAACAAATATAGTATTATTGGACGCTCAGGAAAGACGGAAAGAAGGACGGTCAAACGTTTCGAGCGGAGCTCTTCGTCGGAAACATAGGAGAAGGAAAGATCCAGAGAAGGGAAGACAGAGGAAAAAAATCGCCAACGATACACACGAGGTCACATTATGAAAGACCGGAAGGAAATGGGTGAAGAAAGGTGCTTTCAAAGACAGGAGAGTGGTTCTGTCACAGACAGGAGAATGGTAGAGGAGGAGGAATGTGTGTGTAAGTGTGGATATGTGCGTGCGCGGTGGTCTGCGTGTGCATGTGTGTGTATGTGTGTATGTTTGCAATGATGACACGTGTGTGTGTGTGTGTGTGTGTGTGCGTGTGTGTGTGTATGTGCGTGTCGTTGTGGCTGTTAAACAAAACGTGTTGTAGTGCTAGTAGTGTGAAGGTCGAGGAAGAAGAAAGGAGGAAGAAGGAGTGGTGCCTTTTGTCTCTACCACAGGTCAGTACTGCCAGTTTGAAGTATGTGTGTGTGTGCGTGTATGTATATGTATCGTGTGTGTGTTTTGTTTGTAGTGTGTGTGTGTGTTCGTGTGTATATGCGTAGAGTTTGGGTGTGTGGCGAATAACTGTGCTTTGCTTAGTGTATGTGTGCGGGTGTGCTTGTACGTGCGTATGTGTGTATATATGTATGTATAATTGTGTGCCGTGTGTATGGTTATATATATATATATATATATATATATAATATATATATATATATATATATGATATTAATGAGAGAAGACAAAAAGCGCCTGCCGATTCTTTGCTTCTGTAACACATTATTTCCTACTCAAAAAACACACCGAGGTACTGAACCTCTTACTTCCGTTTTTACAATTATTGGACTTAATAGTCCATTTACAAATTAAAACATTATTAATTTTTACACAAAAAAACAGACCGAGGTATTGAACCTCTTATTCCGTGGTGCGGGAAGTATTGGCTCCTTCACCATAACCGCAGGCACCTCGTTTCCTCCCGCAATCCCTCTTATCCCTCGGAGAGCAACCATTGTTGCTCCCCTTCTTCCTTTTTCTCCCCTTTTTTTAGGAGAGGTCACTCTCTCCTCCTCCATCTCTCCTTCCGGAGGAGGAGGGGTACTTCCACAACTAACTGCTCCAGGACCCTGCTCTGATCCTTGGGATAGTTTTTCTTAATGTGGCCAGGCTCCAGGTACTGATGACACGTAGTTCTCAAGGAGATCTCGAAACATCTTTACGTATCGGGTAAATATATAAATAAATTTCTGGCGTCTGAACCAGTTGTAGAACCTTTGTTGTGTCTATAGGAGATTAGGGTTCGTTTTTCGAAAGCGGTGTGTCGACTTTTCTCTCCAAAGGTCTTTTCTTCTGCTTTCATTATTTATATACTATTATCGGCGGCGAACTAGCAGACACGTTAGCGCGCCGGGCGGAATGCTTAGCGGTATTTTGTCTGCCGCTACGTTCTGAGTTCAAATTCCGCCGAGGTCGACTTTGCCTTTCATCATTTCGGGGTCGATAAATAAAGTACCAGTAATCGACTTAATCCGTTTGTCTGTCCTTGTTTGTCCCCTCTATGTTTATCCCCATCTGGGCAATAAAGAAATATTATTAACAGCTTTATATGCTCCGAGAATATTCCAAAAAAGAATTATTTCACATGCTGTTGAAAGTTTATATATTCTAGAGATGTCGGTAACTTGCAATGTTTTATAAATTAATAGATTCAACTTAGATTATAGATTTCAAATTTAATAGAAACTTTAATTATTTGGGTGATGAATGTCATCTGTAAGTCTATTATTATCACTTGTAAACATTAACGTTTCGATTAACGAATGGCAATTTTATTGGAAAGAAAGACGAATTTGGAATGCATCAAAATCATCTTTCCGAAGATACTTGTAAAACGCTTTTGCAACAGATATATTTTAACAAAGACTGGTGTCGCTACAAGAAATTTGCTCATTAAATTCCATTTAATTAGTTAATTTATCGCAAGTATAAAATAATAATTGTTTCCATGTAATTTAATTTGTAAATGTGAAATTACATAATTAATTTTAGAATTATTATTGAGCAAAATATTTATGTTAATATGTGTGTAAATTCGAAGTATTATACTTTCATTCTGCTATTGTTTTTCATTCCACAGGTTCATTACTTTATGTCTCTCACTAATAGTAACATGTTTATAGGACTCTAAGTTGTTCCGGCAATCTATTTTACTATATTAAAGCTTTCGAAATGGAAAACATTCGGGAGTTTGTAGAAATGCATTGCAATTTTTATAATGGAATTTCAATGGCGATGGGGACTGGGTAAGGAATAAGCTTTAGTTAACTAGTTTCAATTTAGGATCAGTTTGTCAATAACAGACACACGTTGGAAGACACAGCAGCACAGAAAGATAGATAGAACATGTTTCTTCATGGTGACAAACAGATCCACATCCTAAATACAAGATACAATGCGATTATAACTAGAATATTTTTTTCTTTTAAATTGCACGGTTTCGTGTGAATGTATAAAATACTCAAAAAACGTAGAGCAAATTGAATCTACTTCCAGTATTGATGCGAAATGAATGGGTGTAGTGATTGAAGCGGAACTTAAAAGTTCAACGCGTATGTTTTTATCATTGCCTAATGATTACATCTCTGTACTGATCTTTTCCCCTTTATCCTCTCTTTTCATTGCATATAAGCTATGCTGATGTGTAGCCTTATAGTTATATGTAATTGCTTTCTATTCGTGCTTTCGTAGCTTTTAAGAAAACGAATATACATACATTTATGCATGTATATATTTATCTCACTATCTGTATAAATGTTAATGTAGGTATTTTCCTAAACGCTATACAAGCATCTGACAGTGTCAGCATATTAAATATGCGTAGATTTATTACAATACAAGGATCTATCTATATACATACCTATCTATATCTGCGCGCGCGTGTGTGTTTTGTGTGTGTATACATACATATAATATATAAATGCATATTTTATACAGAAATGTATGTATCTTGTGTGCACATATATATAATCTATACATGCATATTTTATGCCGAAATGTATGTATATTGTATATATATATATATATATGAGTGTGTGTGTGTGTGTATGTATGTATATAATATACATTTATATACGTATACTGTGTGTGCATAAATTCATATATATATATATATATATATATATTATATATATATATATATATACAGGGATGGATGGATGAATGTATTATTTTCTTAAAACATAATATATATTTTTGCATGTTATCTCCACATGTCTCTACTCATGTGTAAATATATGTCTACGAGCATCTTCACATCTGCCTGTCTGTACATATGTATTTATGAATATCTGTCTGTGTATGTATGTAGGTGTGTGCACGTTTGTGAGTGTGCTTGTATAGTATATATATATATATATATATATATATATATTGTGTAATAAATAAAATATATGCATACATACATACATATATGTACGTACCTACATCTACATGTATATATGCATATATAAATATATATACGTGAGTACAGGACACCACAAATAGACGTATATTTGTATATATATATATATATATGTGTGTGTGTGTATGTGTGTGTGTGTGTGTGTGTGTGTGGATATATATAAGTATAATTATATTTAATTTTTCTATATAAAATATACATATGCATATGGAGCAATATGTACCCATATATGTAATGGTTTTGTACATTTTCGCGATTCATTTTCGATGCATATCCCTTTGCATGTACAGGAGGTGTTTGTTCATATAAGCATATATAAATACATGAGTGTCCGTGTGTCGTGTATGTATGTGCATAAGCATGTATGCATATATGTGCATTTATATCTCACATTACCTGCCTGCTCCTTCACATACCGGATTTTTATTGCCACTTTTTATTGCTCCTCTCTGTCTACCGGCTCGTCTCTGATACGCGTTTGTTGTATTCATAAAATAATATCTTTTTGAATGCATATTGATATAGATATTTTCATGTGCATATATGCACGCATTAATGTGCATTCATGTATACATGTGTACGTCAGAAGTTCTCTATTTTTGTACGTGTATATATATTTAAATATATTTATTCATACTGACATTTGCATATATGAATGAATTAGTAATTGTGTCTTTTTGCAGTGATGTAGCATTCGGAATTCAGTGTCCGCCTTGCGCGAAACCACACGTATCCTATTTCTCAAATATTTCCTGAAAATGTGTTGACTTCAAGAAATTTGCAATCAATTTTTCTACAACTTAGAGTAACCCATGTTAGACCGAAACCACGCCAAATCTTTCTCCACCTTGCTTTGTAGCGTGTAAACTATCTTCTTCTTGTCTTATTTAGAAGGAATTTCTTAGAACTAATAAATATAAAGTTCACCATTAGCTGACATTCAAGGAAATTATTGAATAGGAGCAGATCAACAGTGAACTACACCTGGACCCACCACGACATGCTGACTCTTATAAAACACAAACCAATAAGGTTACCTGGGATTATCTAGACATACGAACACCTAAATGCATGCCAATTTCCTCAGTCATATATTTCTCAAGTTGTGGTATACGAAGCAAGTCATTTCCATCGACTTGAGCAATAATATATAATATATATATATATACGGCAAGAACAAAATGAAGGGGATCAGCTGTTAGATATTATATTATGTCTAATTATTTATTTTAAATAATTATGAGAATATATATATATACATGTGTAAAGATTGAGGTTTAACATATAAAGTACCAGTAATTTCTAGAATGGAGAAAGAAGAGCAGTTTCTTACAGCTGTTTCTGCCAAGAGGTCTCAGTACCCCAAATGTTATTTCCATCTTTTTAGTGTTGGATTCACAACCTCTAACTCTTTGAATATATGTATATATATATATATATATATATATATATATATATATATATATATATATATATATATATATATATCAATGGTGGGATGTATATATGGCACCTTTCCGTAACTTCAACTCTTTTGCTATCACGTTGAGCATACTTGAGTGATGCAGAATATGCAATGGATAAAAGTGATGTGGCAAATTATAGGAAGCTCTGGTTTATCAGACACTCGATTTCATCCGTAAACAAATACTACTAAAGTCTTAATGTCAATTAAATACTCAGAGAGAAAAGACACAGAATGTTATCCTGTTATATACCACTGAAATTATTAAGTGTCCTTAGCAACCACCTTCCGGTAGTTGCTACCTAGTTTGGATCGCCATAGTCAAAACTAACGTGGAATTCATTACCTGTGTAAGTGTGACTGCGTAGGAGTGTGTATCCGAGAGTGCAGTTGTGTGCAGGAGAGAAAAGATGACGTAGAGTGTGGGTACATAGAAAAATACATCTATATCTATACACGAATATATATGTGTATGTAAATGGATATATACATATCTTTGTGCGTGTATATATATATATATATATATAGTGCCTGTATATGTATGTGTATATACATAAGTACATATATATACACAGTGTGCACATATATATATATATATATATATATATATATAGTGTATAATTATATATATAGATTAATGGGTATATAGATAGAAAAATGGATAGTTACATATGTGTTTGTATGTGTCTGATGTATATATAACATCATAGTATGTCATTACGCGTGTGAAATAAATAGAGAAAGAAAGAGAGAAAAGAAGAGAAAGAATGACTGAGACACGTGGAGCAAGAATCTCCTCATTGAAAAAAAAAGTATTGGATTTTGTTATCCAATAAAATGATCTAAAATTGAAATATTGTTAATATCAAAATCTGATAATAGAGCTAAACTTTCACACTAATGATCTGAAAATTTTAAATTTAACATTCAGCCAATCAGAAACAAGTTATATAATGATATCCACCTCCACATCACTATTCTCTCTCTATATATATATATACATATGCATATATATATATATACATATATATATATATACATATTATATATATACATATATATATAATATATATATATATATATATATATATATATGTATATATATTACATATGTTATATATATATATATATATGATATTTTGGAATGCTTCTCATGACGTCAGCAATATATACATGGGTATATATATATATATATATATATATATATATATATATATATATACATACATGCATATACATATACGCAATTGAATGTTTACATGTATTTGTGGGTTAGGGTTGTTAGTGTGTTTGTAGATACAAGCACATACATTCATACATACAAATATATATATAATATTGCATATATGCAACGTATATTTAAGATTGTACGTGTCTATGCGTCTGTATGTATGTCTGTGCCTGTGCAAGACTCATGTGCTCAGAGGTATATATGTCTACCTATATAAATACATACATACATATATATATATATATTATATATATATATATATATATATATATATATATATATATATATATGTACATATTCGGGTGATGAAAGACACAATCATACAAGCATAACAAATATGTACAGATATACAATCATACCGACATAGACAGACACAACGCCAGAAACTTGTGTGAAGAAGACAAAAATAAAAAAAAAGAAAGAAAAAATAGAAAATTAATATTCGTAGAAGAAAAAAATTAATTAAATAAACCACATATAATAAATATAATTATTATATCAAAATTGGTATCTGAAATTGAAATGGTAAAATATCACATTATGGTAATATAATAGAGTTAAACTCTATCTCTAACGGCGAGGATATGTTAAATTCTGAACCGACCAATCAATGTCTAGTTGTTTAATGACTCAGTATCGTTGCACTCTAACCTTAATTTAAAAAAATAAAAGATGGCTGCCATCGCTAATGTTATCATTAGAATGACTGTTACCACATGATTATTGTGATGAGAGATGAAATTTCGGTGCCAAACAAAGGTTGAAAGTAGTATGTGATGAGTTTGTGATAAGTCATGTGAAAAATAAAGATTTATAATAAATAAATGTTATTTTAAATTGTTTTATGTATACATGTGTGCGCGTGTGTGCGTGTTTGTTTCTATATATGTATTTATATTTATATATATATATACATACATACATACATATACATATTAATACAAGCTATATCGTGAGAAGCTTGCTTCCCAACCATATGGCTCCTTGTCTAAACCCACTGTTTCTAAACTAAGAGGATGTGTTTGAAAAGATTAATCGAAAGCGCTCACACACTGGGAAAAAAAGTTCCAAAAAAGGTAACATCTTGATACAAGGTTTTATATCGATTTTTTTAAAGATGATTGTTTCAAAAAAATCCCTTTTATACTTAAAAGCTATATCAGGTTATTTTTTACAAAGACTTTCAAATATAAATACATACATGCATTCATATATATATATATATATATATATATATATATATATATATATACACGAATAGGAGTTGCATAGATTATTATTATCATGCGACTTAATGTTTTGCAGGCTTCTAACTGGAACATGGCTCATTCAGGATCAGATTACCGAATGGAGGAATACAGGAAGTACAAGATGGATATTGGAAATCGAAGATGGAGACTGGATGTCCAAGAGGTCTCCTGGAAAATAGGTACTGTTATAATTGTGATATGCATACTCCAGCAACACCAGATGTATTAGAAGGGAGAATTTCTCGTACCGTGTGGCTGGACAGGAAGTTGCTGGCGTCTAGGTATCGCACGGGCCTTTGAAGGGACTTGGAAGCCGGCGAGAGAGTGTATGTGTTTTTATATAAGTGTATCTGTATGCATGTGTGTGTTTATGTATGTGTATATACCAGATGCATGAGTGTTTGGATGTAGGTGCATTATTAGTTGTATGAATATGTGTGTGCCTGCTTGTGAATACGCATGCATTAGTGCCTGCTGTATACACCTGCATGCGCAAGCATGTTTAGGATGTGTATTTGAGTGTGCGTGTATGTAAGTGTGTACATTCTCCTATTCGTGTATAAACGTGTATGCGTGCATGCTTACGCGTGTGTGTTTGTTTGGTGTATGCGTGTGTGTACATATACATTCATGTTTTCGATACTCTCGTGTGCGGGCGTGTCAGCGTGGTTGCAACAGTTTTACTGGGGGATGAATGGGCGTTGGATTGAGGTTTGCTGGTGACGCGGATATGGAAAAGACGAGTGGAGAGATATAAGTACACAGATGTGTGTAGGCATATGTGCGCGTGTGAGAGTGGGCATGCGTGGCTCTGTGTGTGTACGTAGATGTGTATGCATCTGTGTGTGTCTGCGATTTTGCGTTGATTACAGAGCCGAAGGTGGCGGGTTATAGGGGTGCATACGTTTGTAGGGTTGGCCAGCGATCTGCATAAGCATCGGTGGTTAGGAGACCTATTTGGGTTGTGAGGCTGACAGTACTGAGAATCAGACAATGTTAAGGTGGTATATCGGGATTATCGACAGCCAATGATTTGAAGTTCATCAGGAGGGCGTACCTCTGATGGCAGCAATAAGATAGTTTGTGTTTCCTGTTGATAGATATTTCAGGCTGGTGAAGAATGCGGAGATGTCTATTGCCGGCGCCGGATGCGTAGGGTGGAGTTCTGCCAATCAAGGTTCATTCAACGTTAAGGCTTTCATTCCACACCACAAATTCCTCCTACTATTAGTCCCACAAATGCTACCACTACCGCTAACACCACCACTACCAACACCTCACCCACACCACCGCTATTACATATATCTCATAATAGACATCACTACCCCACAAACACCACCACCATATTCGCCCCTACTAATACCAATAAGACGATTATGGTAACCATTACCAACACGACTACTACCAGTACCACATGTATAACGGCCAGTACTGACACAGCCACCCACACTACCATCATGACTAACACCAAAACCCACACCTTCCACCACCATCACTACCACAAAAACTACCATCACTACGACAATCGCAAACACCAACACCACCATCACAACCATAACCACCACCACTATCACCAACACCACAACCACCAACATCACCATCACTATTACAACCATCACTATCATTCCCACTACTATCACCACCACTACAACTATTACCACCCCACCCCTACCACCACTAACACCACCAATAATGTCATGACTAACACCACCCCCATCACTCAAACACTAACACCAACACCTCCGTAACTAGTACCAATTCTGCCACCACTAGCACCTCTACCACTAATACTATCCACACCACTAACACCCCCACCGTTATCGCCCTGCCGCTGCAGTCGCTACAATTCGTCCGACGCCTTCCTCTGATCTTCACGATTCGGAAGCAGAAAATGTTAATTCTGTGACATATTAAGTATGTATGTATGTATGTATGTATGTATGTATGTATGTATGTATGTATGTATGTATGTATGTAAGCATGTATGTATGTGTGTATGTATGTATTATGTATGCATGTGTATGTATGTATGTGTTCATGTATATATGTTTGTGTGTATGCATGTATATATTTATGTAACTGTGCGTATGTATGTATGTATGCGTATGTGTGTGTATTTAAGTATTATGTATATTTGTGTGCGTGCGTGTATATGTATGTAGGCACGTATGTGATATGTATACATACATTCACGCACACATATATATATGGGTGTGCATATGTGTGTGCATGTGTCTGTATGCATGTATTTCTATGTATGCATCTATGGGTACGTAAGTATATATGCATGTATGTATATATGTTTTATACGCATGCACGCACGTATGTAGCATGTATATACATGTACCTATATGTGTGTGTGCGTGTGTGTATATATATACTATATATATATATATATATATATATATATATATATATATGTGTGTGTGTGTGTGTATAGATAGATAGATAAACCTAGAGACCTCACACACAAACATAAACACACGTATATATGTCTAACCACGTACGTATATACGTAAATATATGTATGTACCTTCTTATGTGTGTGTGGGTGTGTGTTTGTGTACGAGTGCGTGCGTGCTGAGTGACATGTCACGTGAGGTAGATCGATATCGCTTTGTTGTGACGTGGCTAAATCGCCGTTCACGAACTCGAGTGGAGATGGCGAAAGGGAATGGGGTGACGATGAAGCTATATATACGTAAGGGGGTTCCAGGGTAGTTATGTCGGTAGATAGGTAACTAGGAAGATAGGTCTCTTGGTAGGTAGATTTGCAGGTGGCTGGGTGGGTGTGTAGCTAGATAAGTATGTTGGTATTATTAACTTCATCAATGAATACCACCACAAGAGTTAATACTATCCGCCCCTTCGCAACAATTGTAAACACCCCTGAAGAATATTGGTAGGTAAAGAGAAAAGGGTAGGTAGATAGGTACAAAGGTAGGAAGGGAGAAAGGTGGGTGGTCAGGTAGGGTTATAGCTGTACAGCTGTGTATGTATAAATGTAGGTCGGTAGGTAGTTTGATATATAGAAGTTTAGGTAGGTGTATGTGGTTGTGCGTGGCTCGGTGGTTTAGGTGTACTTACGATCGGAAGATTGTGATTTCGATTCCTGGACCAGGCGTTGTGTTACAATGGTCCAGCTGGTAAAACTAAGTAATGCTACGTGGACCGGTGTACCGTCCGTGGGAAAGCGCAGTATATATACACCATGGAATCCGGGAAAATATTTATGGCCCGATGGCGTTGATTCTGTTTGGTAGGCGTATAGCTAGCTAGCTAGCTAGATAGATAGGTACTTCGCTAGATAGATAGTTCGATAGATACACATGTAGATAGATAGATAAGTACTTTGATAAATAGATACACATACAGATAGAAAACTTGATAGTTTGATGGATAAATAGATAGATACACATAATGAAAGGCAGATAGATATGTTTCTTTATTGGCCACACAGGGCTGAACACAGAGGAGACAAACTACAAAGTAGAGCTTTTCCTTTGGGGAAGAAGAGAAAGAAAACTGTGTCGAGTTTCGATCAAAAGGGATTATAGAAATGTCAATGTAAAAAGGGAAACCAAATTAGGTTTATCCGTGGAAAGAAAAGCCTACGGAAAAGCCTATATGGAAAGAAAAGACACGGTAACCTTGAGCAATACTGTCATGCAAAAGAACACATTACAGTAGGCGACTAATTTTTCCTTCCTTTTTTGGTTCATAGGATTATGGTCAAGATGGCTCCGTTATTCACACGTGCCATCCTTTCTACATTCACCCATCACTAGACAAAACGTCCCTCTTTACTCTCACCTTCATCTTCAAGTGATACTTGAAGAAGTTGATGAGAGATTGACCAGAGAAGAAAGTGTTTGCCTCTAGACCTTTCAGACACGCCCAGCATACATATTCTTTCGCCATTCAAGGAAGGAGACGCGACAATATTCTCGAAAGACTCGGTTGATTAACCCAGTCGTCCCATACGCGATAGCAGTCGTTCGGCATAGGCCCACAGGGCGTAAATGGTTGGACAATGTACGAGTGCGTGCAGGCCGCTTTCGTCGCTCTGACCGCATCTTGGGCAGGTCGGCCCCGTGTTTCTCGAGCCATGCCTGTAGAGCTTATCCCGAACGGGTAGCGCTTCACGATATCACTGCCAGGCCAGGGATCTCTGGAAGTCGACTTGAACAGGCGGGTCAGGTATTCCTCGTCGACGTCCTGGTCCGTACCTCCCCTCCACTAATAACCTGTAGAATGCTTTGGTTGTGGTGAAGAGGCTCAAGGTCGATCCGGGACGGCATAGTTGCTTAAGAGCAACACCGACACTCGCGATGCCATTCGCCTTTCTTCGGCCTGTTTTTGATCTACAACTGCAGCTTGGTCATAGAGACGAGCGTGCCTCACAAACAGTGACCACACCTGTTCACCGTCGTCTACGTAGAGCCGGAGATGTCGCAGTCTCAGCGCGTGTCTGCGCATCATCAAAGGCGGCATGCTCAGTCCTCTTTTTAACGGGTGTTGGCAGCAAACGGGTCGCCTGACCATCGGAACGCATCTTTTCCACAAGAAGCGGAAGAGAATGCGTTTCTTGTTTGGTGATGGTAGGGTCGGGACAAGGCACGACGGTCGGGTAGTAGTAGAAGACGGAAGCGATGTACTGTTCGCCACCTCCACCCAACCTTTTAGGGACAGCATCCTCTCGGCACATTGCTGGGCGAGAATGACCACCCTACTCGTTATCTCACTCCAGTTCTTCTTCGTTTAGAGGTCCGGACCAAACCAGACTCCGAGCAACTCGACCGCACCGACGGTCCAGCGTCCCACGACGGAGGCGCTGGTGGACGGCATGGGCTTGCTTCTCCAGGTGTCGAGCCTCAATCCCACTGACTTTTCCCGGTTGATTTTCGCTCCTGTTACCGCTTCGCAGTCTTTCAGTGTCTCACCGACCAGCTCGATGCGCTCCTGGCTAGACACTATGACGGTGATGTCGTCCGCATATGCAGACACGCTCGTCCCGCATCCCAGTTCTCGCGGGATGCCTCTCAGCATCGCTAGTTTCCGCAGTAGCGGCTCGACAATCAATATGTATAGAAGCGACGAGAGGGACATCCCTGACGTACCGAACGTGCAATGTTGAAGGGTCCCGATAGATGTCCATTTATGCGAATTACCGAACAGTAATTCTGTACAAAGCAGCTATCCAGCCGCGGAAGACGGGACTGGAACTAGCCGCGATGATGACAGCCTCCAAGTATCGATTGTCTACCTTATCGAAAGCTTTGGATTGATCCAAATTGATCAGGGCCCCACCCATGCCAGGCCCCTTAACTACTCCGTCTATGATGTAACGCATGAATGCTCCGGCCATGAATTCTCCGGCCCGGAACGGCGCTCGTTTGCGCCTTGTCGACCAGTTCCTCTATGAAAAGCACCAATCTCTTGGCTAACACCTTGGCCAAACTTTTCAAGTCTGCAGTGAGCAGAGTGATGGGCCTAAAGTTATCTATTACGTTCCCCTTGTTTGGGTTTTTCTTCAGCAGCGTTACATCTCCTCGGCTCACAAAACCGGGGATGCTCCCGTTGTGCGGCCAGTTGCAGTACACTGCTGCCAAGACGTCTCAAAATAAGTCTGGCATAAAACTGTAAAGCTCGTAGGGGTAGACCATCCAAACCCTGCGATTTGTTCCTCAAGCATTCTGCCATAGCGTCCCGCACTTCCGCTGCCATGATGGTACCTTCGCAGCACCCTGCCTCTCTTGTCGAGAGTCGTAGCAGGCTGTGCAAGTAGGCACTGAAGTCCACCCTGCGTTCTCGCCCGCCTCTCGTCCCGAACAGTCAGGCAAAATGCTGTTGAAAGGCCTCACACATTTTACTTGGCTCGAGTAATTCGCGCTCTCTTCATCTACCAGAGACCGAATGGTGACTTTGTTGCCCTGTTGGCCCTCCGCCACCCGGGCCTCTTGCACGGCTCCAACACCTTCGTTCCTTAGAGCACGCATCCTAGCTCTGACAACATACCCTTCGTGTTTGACATTGAAGTGTTGCTCGAGGACCAACCTCGCCGCCAAGACGTCGAATACGATGCCACTTCTAATCGCCTCTTCTAGCTTCTTAACTAGGTCACCCTCTATTCTGTTTCTATCTATGGCTAGTGCTTTGCTATATCTAATCGCTTCTGCTTTTATTGCTCTCTTGAAGGCAAACCATTTGTTGTCGATGATGGCTCCAGCAAAGCCCTCTTTACTAGCGTGCTAATCCGGTCTCTGACAAAACAGTCTGGATGGGAAAGACGCGTTTAGTTTCCAGTGCCCAGGACCCTACCGTGTAATTAACTATTAGGAATTGTGGACAAACTACGCTATCTCTATCTACTGTAGTATCCTATCTAAATACGATCTCGACGACCCGATGCGGTTACTGATTGTCCACATTGGTGCACTCGGGTGGCCGAGTCGGTACCTGTCAGACAGTACTCTGACTAGGACTCTGAGGCATTTGCACCCCGTCTATTCCTATCTCTGCCCACGTAGTCTACATGTGTGTCCAAGGTAGCATTCCAATCCCCCACTAAAAGTAAGGGACAAGACGTTCCTAGGAATACTTCTAGACGTCGAAAGAAATCCGGCCGACTTGTTAAAGGCAGTGCGTAGACTGCTAGGAGTCGAAAAGCGCACCCATTGCTGCCGTGGACATTCAGGACGACCAGTCTACCCTCCGGATCTACGAATATTGTCTTTACTTAGAGATCCAGACTTTTGCGAAGACAGACAGTTGAATAGGTAGATAGATAGATAGATAGATACATACATAGATAGATAGATAGATAGATAGATAGATAGATAGATAGATAGATAGATAGATAGATAGATAGATAGATAGATAGATAGATAGATAGATAGATGTAGGTAGGTAGGTAGGTAAGTCGATGGATAGGTTACCGAGGAGGAATGGTCTGATAGAAAGATGGCAAGTAGGAGCGAATGAGGTTTTAAAATAGGTGTATAGGTATCAGATCAATGTTGGATTTTCTCACTTGCCAATCGTCATTGAAATGAGTACCACATCCACATACCCCGGTCACCATTTCGCTGCTACCTCCCCTCCTTCACTCTTCTCTATTAACCATTCCCCAGTCCCTTCTTCACACCCTCTCTTACATGCTCACACACCGATACAAGCACACAAACCCACACATACGTATATACATACACATGCACAAGCAAAATAGATAAATACATGTATTTACACGACCAGACATTGTGACAGCAACTGAAGGGAGATGCTCGATGAGTTACGCTCTCATCTACCTTTTCAAAAGGAATGGTTTTTATACATACGCTTAAACACGCACACAAACATAGGCAGCTACCAAAATAAGCCATTGTGTTTCGAGTAGGGTAACATACATTCTCTCTCTCTCTCTCTTTCAGTCACTCTATCTCTCTCGCTCTCTCTGTCGGTCACACTCTCTCTCTCTTTCTCTCTCTCGAACACTCTCTCTCTATATATATTTATATATGACTCCTTCGGTCACTATGTCTCTCTCCGTCTCTCTCGGTCACTCTCTCTCTCTCTCTCACTCTGTCTCTATCTCTCTCTCACTCTGTCTCTATCTCTCTCTCTCTCGGTCACTCTCTCTCTCGATCACTCTGTCTCTATCTCTCTCTCACTCTGTCTCTATCTCTCTCTCTCTCTCGGTCACTCTCTCTCTCTCTCGATCAATCTGTCTCTATCTCTCTCTCACTCACTCGGTCACTCTGTCTCTCTCTCGGTCTCTCGGTCACTCTGTCTCTTTCGGTCACTCTCTCTCCCTCACACACACTCTCTCTCGGTCACTCTCTCTCTCGGTCACTCTCTCTCTCTCTCGATCACTCTGTCTCTATCTCTCTCTCACTCACTCGGTCACTCTGTCTCTCTCTCTCGGTCTCTCGGTCACTCTGTCTCTTTCGGTCACTCTCTCTCCTCACACACACACACTCTGTCTATTTCGGTCACTCTCTCTCCCACACACACACACGCGTATGCATGTTAACACACAAATTCTTGCCTGCATTTTCGTATTGCTCATCTCAGCAAAACTTGTATAGAGACAAACGCTTCTATGTAATATTAATTCCCAATTTATTGCAGCAGCAGCAACAGCAGCAGCAACAGTAGTAGTAATAGTAGTAGTATAGTAGTAGTAGTAGTAGTAGTAGTAGTAGTAGTGATGCCGGTGGTGGAGCGAACAGTGGTGGTGGTGGTGGTGGTGATGGTAGTGGTGGTGGTAGTGGTGGTAATGATAAGGATGGTGGTGGCGATGTTGGTGGTGGCGGTGGTGGTATTAGTAGCTTTGATCGGGTTGGTGTTGGTGCTTTTGTTGCGAGTGGTTGTGATGATAATAAGTGTCACAGTGGCGTTGATGAGGGTGGCGGTGGTGTCGTCATTGTTGTTGTTCCGGTAGTAGTGGTGGTGGTGGTGACAGTGTTGATAATGGTAGAGGTGGTTGTAGTGGTAATGATAGTTGTGGTGGTGGTGATAGTAGTAGTAGTAGTAGTAGTAGTAGTAGTAGTAGCAGTAGTAGTAGTAGTAGTAGGTGTGGTGTTGCTGGTGATTGTCATTGTAGTGGTGGTAATGAAAGTGATGTTTTTATTTGTGGTGGTAGAGGTGGTAGTAATGGTGTTGTTGATTATGATATTGGTGGTGGTGGTGATGGTGGTGGTGGCGTTCGTGCCGGCGGCAGTGCCAAATGCACTGTCCATTGATTATGGCAATAAAATGACGTAACATCTGAAATGATGACAGGGAGGGCACTGATTGAACCACTCCATCTGGCGGTCGTATCGATAAAATATTGACCTAGTGGCCAAAGGTCACAATGTTCCTCCTTCTGTCAGCAGAACAGTGTCGCGCTGACACTTTAAATACTTCTAAAATCTGCGACCAACCTCTTTGAAACAGAAACAAGCGCGTCTCCATTAAATCATACTTCACATGTAGCTGACCACAGAGATAACACATTGGACAATGTAATTCTAGATAAACAATGTCTAAATAAAACTTAGCACGATGGGGTCATCGTTGGAACCTCTTTGATCCGGAGATTAACAACAATAATGGTTTCTGATTTAGGCATTAATCCAGCAGAGGATTAGTCGATACCATGGATCGCAGAACTTGAACGATGCACCTTATTTTAGCATGAAGGGCAAAACTGACTTTAGCTGGAATAGAAATAAGAACGTTGAGAGCCGGAAGAAATATTGCGAAATAAATTAGAGAATGGGGAGCACTAAACAGTGATAAGTAAAATTGCAAGGTTTTAATCAGTTCGAATACGCTTGAGGCACGTTCGAACCTGGAGAGAAGATACTTACTGCGTTTTGTCACGGAAAATACAGGGTTATTCAAAATAAATAAACCGATTTCGTTATGCAATATTTTAATAAGGCAAAGTAATAGAAAACTCCAGCTAAGCCACAAGTATTTACTTACAATCAACTTTTATTTCCTGTCTTACAAGTGTTCGATGTGGCCACCACCCTCAGCACGGGCAACATCAATGCGATAAGAGAATTCCTCCCAGACGCGTATCAGCATATCACGATCCACTGAGTTGATCGCTGTTGTTATTCGATATTTAAGGTCATCGAGGTTAGTGGGTAGCGGTAGAACATAAATGCGATCTTTTACATATCCCCACAAGAAAAAAAATCTTAAACATCAAATAACAACAGCGATCAACTGAGTGGATCGTGATATGCTGAAACGCGTCTCTGAGGATTTCTCTTATCGCATTGATGTTGCCCGTGCAGCAGGAAATAAAAGTTAATTGTGAGTAAATACTTGTGGCTCAACTGGAGTTTTCTATTGCTTTTCCTTATTAAAATATTGCGTAATGAAATCGATTTATTCTTTTTGAATAGCCCTGTATATCCCGTTTGTTGACAAATGGTATGTAGATCAATTCACAGCGCCATCTACCCAGACCGTGAGATGCAAGCATTGCGGAGTAGTTATCTCCTCTTCGGTGATCAGTCTCTTCAATCAGCTCGTAGCGCCGCCTGCCTGGTGTCTGTGATCGAAGAGGAGATAACTACTCCGAAATGCTTGCATCTCACGGTCTGAGTAGGTGGCGCTGCGAACTGATCTAGGTGTATACTCACCACTTGTCAACAAAAGGGATATATTTTCCTTAAAAAACGCAATTACTAACTTGTTCACCGGTTCGAACGTGCCTCAAGCGTATTCGGACTGATAACAACATTGCAACTGCAAAATAAGTTTTCCGACGCTCTTATAATTCTGCAGGTTGGTCGCCTTCAAGAGCCAACTGGCCCTCCGTCGGTAACGACGACAAGGAATCCAGTTGATCCTATCTACAGTACACATTGTTTGAGAAATTAAGGTGCAAGTGGCGGAGCATTCCACGGGCATTCGTAACCTTAACGTAGTTCTCAGGGCGATTCAGCGTTAAAAAGGGCTGATCTTTTGAAATACAGGTACAATCCATTGTTGTCAGCTGGGCTAACTGGTGGAACGGAAAAATAAGTATCTTGCTCAAGGAAAATACACGCCGCCGAGTATTGAACTCACGACCTTACGATCGTGACCCAAATACCCTAACCACTTAGCCACGCGCCTTCACACTAAGCAATGATACTGGACGTTTGGTTTCTCATTTAGTAATTTTAAGGTGAGGAGGGAAAAAATTACTGGATACCAGCGACCCCTAGTACTTGCCTGGTATTTTAGTATATGCCCAGAAAGTGCTGGCCTTGTGTTGAAATTTAAAACCCAATATGGTGAGCTGGCAGAATCGTTAGCACGTCAGGCAAAACTCTCAGCGGCATTTCGTCCGTCTTCATGTTCTGGGTTCAAATTCCGCTGAGGTCGATTTTGTCTTCCATCCTATCGGGGTCGATAAAACAAGTAACAGTTGAGCACTGGGCTCAATGTAATCCACTCATCCTTTCCCTCGAAACTCCTAGCATTGTGCCAACATTTGAAGACAAAATGTATAACAAACACCAATAGAAACGATAATACAATTTAAGAATTAAGTTTCCCGTTCCTAGCTGTCTTACTGTATGCCTGGTTGACTATAACAGGTACAAGGTACTGTGGAGATTAAGGCGGCGAGCTGGCAGACACGTTAGCACGCCGGGCGAAATGCGTAGCCGTATTTCTTCTAACGGTACGTTCTGAGTTCAAATTCCGCCGAGGTCTTTCATCCTTTCGGGGTCGATAAATTAAGTACCAGTTACTCACTGGGAACGATGTAATCGACTCAATCCGTTTGTCTTTCCTTGTTTGTCCCCTCTGTGTTTAGCCCCTTGTGGGCAGTAAAGAAATAGGTACTGTGGAGATTAAAATGCGGTTATTTCCCTTTGAAAGAGTAATAGGCAACCTCATAATAGAGTGTGTATTTTTGCGCTCTTCATGTGATATACTGGACGAACTACAGATTATATGAAAAAGGAAATGAGTTATATGGAAAACGAAATAAAGCAGAAATACTTTCACTAATATCAGTCCTAAGAAAACCAATTTCTTTCAGCTACTGGTTACTGTAATGGTTAATATTGCAAAAATACATTGAAATAGTGACTACATACATGGAGATATTGCTATGTCATTTATTAAACTTGACAGTGAATATTTGTATAGAGAAATACAGCCTTTCGTTCATTCTATGCGCTGTGTTCGGGAGAATATGTAATCCAGTAGTTGTTGCGGAAAGTTGCTTGCTCTCTATGTTGCAGGTTATCGAAATGTTTCGATAGCCTGCTGCCTATGAACTTTGTAAACAGCTTATAGAAAGAGAAATAAATGAAAGTATTGGCAGGAGACAGAACATAATGCCTGGTGGTTTTATTTCTGTTTCGGTTTCAAATCTTGTCGGCGCTTGATTTTGATTTTCACGTGACGTTCATAAAATTCTTTACTACTTTGGGTCCATAGCTAGCAATTTGGTGGGTGGGTATCGTCTTAGTCGATAGCATCAATCCCAGTTCTTAACCGGGACTTTGTTTTAGCGACTTCAACAGGATGTAAAGTAAATGCGAGTTCGTTTTATTTTACCGTGAGACAAAGTTGACCTCGGTGGATCTCGAACTCAGAACCTGCAATGTCTGAACAAATGCAGTAAAGGGCTTTTTGAGAGCTCTAATGATGCCTTTAGAAAAATCTAAATTAACAGTCACGCACTAAGTCGTTTTAATCGTCTGAACTTCTGCTTCGAATTCTAGAACATATAATCAACGTTTATCTCCAGATAAAAGGGCTTGTGATATTTAGTTACGTCCCTTTATTTTTTTAGTTCAGCTCCCACCGGGATTGATTTCACAGGACATGATTTCTATGTTGATAAAATCAGTGCCAGTCCATACTTATTCTTCCTGCTTCTTCTCCTCCTCTTTCCTAAGTCCTTAAGCCATCAAATCAACGACATTTTTGGTAAGCACTGTGTCTTTGTTGCCGCGTATTTATGGAAGAAGACAACGGTGATTTACTTTTGTCTTATTTCAGGTAGCTTTTGCGTTTTTTGTAAAAAACAGAAAAAGTTGGGAAAGAGAAGTGGGAAGAAATCACACAACTATTTGACTGTTACTTTATTTATCGATTCCGAAAGAAAGAGCAATAAATTTGATCACGACAGGATTTCAAACCAACGAGCAAAGGGCCGCATGTTATTCTATCCGACGTCCTACTTAAAATTTGGAGAGGCTTGTCTTTTGCGGTGTATTCAAGATCAGACTTTAATAGAAGGAACTAGCTTTTCTAATGGTGCAGCGATTGGTAAAAACACAACTTTGGTGGACGGAATGTATTGTGGTATGTAGTTCTGGGCATCACCGCTTTGAGTTCGAATTTGATTGGGTTATACTTTCAAAGCACTTAAGAAGTAATTAGTCGATAAATAATTTCGACAGTTAAAATACACTTCTTCAAAGTTTGCCGTTGTGAGAGGTATAGATGCTAATATTTCGGATCGGATCTTGCTCTTCAATGGCAGGCCATGGAGGAAACCGGAAGCGTAACGGATCAAATGTTTTGAGGTTCTTTACTTAAGCGCCTTTACATTATGTTTTCAAATCCCTCTCAGGTCGATTTAAGCTTCATCCTCTCAATGACCTTTTGCTATAAATATTGGTTAGAGACGATCTTAATCTGCTAAAATTCTCTTAAAAATCTTCGACATTGTCTACCTGTCTCACTCTTTCTCCCCTTTTCTCTCTCTCTTTTCCCTGTCTCTCTGTCTCCCTCTCTTTCTCTCTCTCTCTCTTTCCTGCCTGTCTTTCACACACTCACTCACTCCACCGAGGCCAGCATTGTATTTAATTATTCCAGAGCCAATGAACTAAAGTACCAACACGTTTTTGGGAAGCGAGAATCGCCGATGTTTACCAACTAAACCCTCCCCTGAAGACTGATGGCCTAGTGACTATATTAGAAAAGATTATTATTATTATTATTATTATTATTATTATTATTAATTATTATTATTATTATTATTATCATTATTATTATTATTATTATTATTCAGTAGTTTTATTTTTATAGCGTGCTTTCACTTCACTACCGAGCGCAGCTCTGTGTGCCTTGGGTATGTGCTGTGATTTGTTGTGATGCTCTGAAGGTTATTGTATGGAAAGTGTTCTGCGTAGGATGTGTGCAGTGCCTAGTAGTGCAATTTTCTGTATGTTATATGTGTTTGTAAGTCCTGGTGTTTTTTTGTTATGTATTTGTCTGAATATTTTTTTATCATGCCTAATGCACCTACTATGATAGGAATTGTTTCTGTTTTCAGATTCCACATTCTAGTTACCTCTATTTCCAGGTCTTTGTATTTTGAGAGTTTCTCCATTTCTTTTAGAGACACGTTGTCATCTGCCGGTATTGATACATCAATTAGAAAGCATTTTTTTCTTCATGATCTCTGACAACTATATCTGGTCTGCTGGCCTTAATTTCTCTATCTGTGTGTATCGGCATATCCCAGAGTATGGTTGCTTTCTCGTTTTCTGTGACCTTCTCTGGTGTGTGCCTATACCATCTTTTTTCTGTTGTTATTCCATAATGTTGGCATTATTATTATTATTATTATTATTATTATTATTATTATTATTATTATTATTATTATTATTATTATTATTATCATTATTATTTAAGCCAGCGAGCTGGCAAAACCGTACGCACGCTAGACATAGTGCTTAGCGGTACTTCGACCGTCGCTACGTTCTATGTTCGAATACCACAGAGGTCGACTATGCCTTTCATCCTGTCGATATCAATAAATTAAGTACCAGTGAAACAATGCGGTCGGTGTAATCGACTAGTCTCCTACCCTCAAAATTTCAGGCCTTGTGCCTTTAGTGGAAATTACTATTATTATCCTTATTATTATTATTATTATTATTATTATTATTATTATTATTATTATCATCATCATCATTTGCTAACGTTGGCACTCCATTATCCTATATTATACCAATGCATCAAGGTCTCGATTTATGAACAACAAGAAAGTATATAACAGTGTAAATATTGATGCTTCAATCATGAATATAAAGGAAGTAATAAAGAATCTTGCGCTGTATTGGCATGAGTGAGAGAGAAAGAGAGCGAGCGGGAGAAATAGTGAGATAGAGAAATAGAAAGCGAAAAAGTGTGAGAGAGAGAGAGAGAGAGAGAGTGAGCGTGAAGAGCGGGATGAACAGAGAATGAAATGTGAGGTGGGGCAAAACAAAGAAGAAATAGCAATGAAAAAGAAAAAACGATAAGGACGAAGACGAGAAGAAAGAGAAGAAGAAGAAGAAGAAGAAGAAGAAGAAGAAGAAGAAGAAGAGAAGAAGAGGAAGAAGAGGAAGAAGAAGAAGGCCAAAGAAAAAAGATAAGAAGACGTAATTTAAAACTGATTACAGCTACAAAAGTGTGTTTCTATAGACATAATCAACTGTTGTATGATGCTTCATAGCAAAGAACAGAGAAATCTTGCATTGCAGTAGAAAATTATGACAGTGTATATGGGAGAGAAAGGAGAGAAGAAGAGAGAGTAGAATGAAGCGACCAGGAGAGAAAAGACAAGAGAGGAAAGAAAAAAAGACAGAATGAAAGAAAGAAAAGAAAGAAAAAAGCGTCTAGAACGAAAGATTAAAGAGCAGATATAAATCATTGCTTAGAGACATTTTCTATTCATACATGGAGCGAGATAATGCTTTTGACAATAAGAAGAGAAAATCGATCGGAATACTCAGGCAGATATTCCTTACACTCGGCATATAGGTTTTTGGTCGAAAACACGTCTGATGTTTTGCACAATGGGTAATTTCCATTTAAGAGTGGCTCCTCGGATGGTATGAACGTATGAACGTATGAACGTAGGATTGTATGAAAGGTCTATGTAGGCAAGACAAAATATACCACGGTTTTTGACATAGTGACATCGCATTCAGTAAAATTAAACTAATCTTCTTTAATGCATGTGTGCAGGTGTGGGTGTGCGCATACACATACACACGCATGTACATATAGATATATGCATATATATATATATGTATCTATCTATCTCTTTCTCTCTCTCTCTCTCTCTCTCTCTCTATATATATATATATATATATATATATAATATATAATATATATATATATACATATATATATATATATATATACATACATACATACATACATACATACATACAAACATATATGCAAATGTATATGTATGAATATATATATATATGTGTGTGTGTGTGTGTGTACACACGCACAAGAATATATGTACATATGCATCATTTTGTGAATCACTAAAACCAATCCCATGACCTGAAGAAAACACACATGAATATACACATCTGCTTACAAAGTACTATATACATGAATCATTCCTAAACAATAACATAATACCAAATTTAGTCAATAAAAATTTCTCCAAATCAATCCACCCCACAAACCAACTATCACTCCACCCAAGGAAAATTTTAACTTAACAGAAACTATATAAAACCATGATTAACTTCAATGCATCGCTATCCGACGATTTCTTAAATAGGCGAAACATCGAAGTCACTGGCAATAATATTCTTGTTTACGGATAATATATACAGTTTTAGTTTGGGATACTTTTACTGGTTTCTGTATATACTTAGACCCAGGTTGATATTAAACAGAGTTGACATCAAAAAACCGTAGCATTAGTTTTTACAAATCTTAATCGTATATCATAGTAGCATGCACCGTGATGGTGGCAGTGCCAATTTCACACAGGTCACATGACCCAGCAATCTGTCGAGATAAAATATCTTTTCATATTTCGAGCGATATGTCTATGGTCGAGACACTTATATGGTTGGCTATCATATATAGAATTTATCGAAATGGCCATGTTCCATTGATAGGGGTTATCCATGTAAAGAGTAAACAAAAGGAGTGGCTGTGTGGTATGTAGATTGCTTACCAGCTACATGGTTCCGGGTTCAGTCCCACTGCGTGGCACCTTGGCAAGTGTCTTCTACTATAGTCTCGGGCCGACCAAAGCCTTGTGAGTGGATTTGGTAGACGGAAACTGAAAGCCCGTTGTATATTTGTGTGTGTGTCTGTGTGTGTGAGTGTGTGTGTATGTTTGTGTGTATGTGTGTATGTTTGTGTCCGTGTGTGACCCCAACATCATTTGACAACCGATGCTAGTGTGTTTACGTCCCCATGACTTAGCGGTTCGGCAAAAGAGAGCGATAGAGTAAGTACTAGGCTTACAAAGAATAAGTCCTGGGATCGATTTGCTCGACTAAAGGCAATGCTGCAGCATGGCCGCAGTCAAAATGGCTGAAACAAGTAAAAGAGTAAAAGAGTATATCTAGATATTCTAATAGGCGGTGAGCTGGTAGAAACGTTAGCACGCCAGGCGAAACGCTTAGCAGTATTTTGTCTGTCTTTCTGAGTTCAATTCCACGGAGGTCGACTTTATAGAAGTGATGAATATAGAGGGGATGTGTGGAAACAAAGTAAAAGCTACTGATAGGAATTGTTATTCTAAAACATTGCTTAAGCTACCACTCGGCGTATATATATATATATATATATATATATATAAAATATTATTAGAGACAAAACCACTATTTTGCAAAACAAACAAGGAAAGACTTAATCAATACATAAAATTTTAATAAATAGTCAAAAAAACCGCCACTACAATTGTTTCTTGTCTTGATCGACAATCTTCAGGTGGACTTCCAATCTAAAATATCAATATTTTAAAATATAAAAATAATAATTTTAAAATAATTAAAGTATGAATGAAAAAATATAAATATATAATCCATATATAACCTATATATAATCCATATATAATCAATATAAAACAATATATAAACTAAAATAAACCTATCAACAATCAAATATAAAATATAAAATATAAAACAAAACAAAAAAATAATAATAATATAATAATAATAAACTATATATATACCCATACACATATACCTAATTATATATAACCATATCTAACTACATACACTAAATCACACCCCTATATATATATCCCTATACATACACATAAAAACGTCTAGGCAACTATAAATAAATAAAATAGCTAAATACTTCAACACAATACTTATTCATACTCCCACACACACCACATACAACCCACATTCACGCTCTAGAAAACGGACATCACTTAAAATTATGAACGGAGAAATAGAATAAATGGAATTAAAAATTATATTCACTTGGTAAAACTAACACTACTTAAAAATTATGAATGAAACAATGCAATAAAACAACAGACATCGCAAATAGACACAAATTACTACGAATTCCTTAACAAACCTACCATGATAAACCAAAACTCATAAAAAACATATAATGATAAAATCTCCCTTTACTAAACTCTATAACATACCTATATAGCAATCCCCCTAACCTAAACATTCACACACAAATACACACACGTAAACCACACACCCACGACATATACAAATACCCACACCACTTACACATACCTATACATACATATAAACCTCAACATATACTCCAAAAACCCACTCAACCCCACACAGACAAATAAACACAAAAATTATGAATAGATTCTTTTATAAAACTACCATGATAAGCTAAAACTCACAAAACATAAATGATAAAACCTCCCTTTACTAAACACTATAACATACTTATATAGCAATCCCTTTAACCTATACATTCACACACAAATACACACACGTAAACCACACACCCATAACAATATACAAACACCCACCCCACTCACCACACACCACAAGTACATATAAGCCTCAACATATACACCAAACAAAATTACTTTACCAAGGAACTTAACATATGTATAAACAGTATAACCGCTCTGGAAACGAACATCTTTTAAAATAATGAATGGAGAAATGGAATAAATGGAATTAAAAATAATATTCACGTGGCAAAACGAACACCACTCAAAAATTATGATGAAACAATGTAATAAAACAACCAACAACGAAAATAGACAATTACCACGAATTCCCTAAAAAAACCATGATAAACCAAAACTCTTAAAAACATATAACGATAAAATCTCCCTTTGCTAAACTCTATAACAAACCTATATAGCAATCCCCCTAACCTAAACATTCACACACAAAAAACACACACGTAAACCACAGACCCACGACTTATACACATATCTATACTAACTTATAAACCTCAATATATACCAAAAACCCACTCCCTCCCCACACAGACAAATTAACACATACATCCCAAAACCTAAATAACAAACCCATATACACATTCACACACAAACACACACACACGCAAAACACACACACACAACAGATACTTATATATATATATATATATATATATGTTTGTGTGGGTGTGCGTGGATGTGTATGTGAGTGTGGATGTATGTCTTTCTCTCTTTTTGTATCCATGTCCTAAGGATAATAGAATCTCCGTTAGCAGTGTGCGGCGGATGGCTTTTCATGTCAAGGCCAAAAGCGTACATTGTCCGTGTAAAATATAATTGGCCAATTATCGATGATTTCGTTGGAAAGAATTGTAAAAGAATTGTAGTGCCGCTGCTTGTTGAGATGAATTCGCTCTTGGTGCGAATGTCTCTTTCTATATAGAGAGACAAACAGACAGAAAGGAACAGAGGGAGACGAGAGTTTGACTGATTGGGGAAGATCTTAAATACATGCGTCCATACATATAGATACATACATACATATATATATATATATATATATATATATATATATGTGTGTGTGTGTGTGTGTGTGTGTGTGTGTATTGGGTTCGCAACTAAGTTACCGCCGTTTTCTTAAAGTTTGTAATCTATTGTTTCGAGAATTCTATCTTTGAAGCATTTAGGAATATATTTTTTTTTTTTTTTCTAGTTAATTTTATTTTTGTTTATTTTCAGTTCATTAAAATGAAATGTCAAGTTAAGAAAAACGAGCATTTTCGACACCTCCTTCTTTTTGCTTTTAATTAAGGCTCTAAGGCCGCAAAAGCTGCTCGCGGCATTTGTGCTGTGTATGGAGAGGTTACCATAGCTGAAATAAACGCTCGTGATTGGTATGCCAAGTTCAAAAATGGAAATTTTGACCTCAAAGACGCACCTCGTTCAGGCCGTCCAGTTGAGTTCGATGAAGAGCGATTAAACCAACTTTTGCACGTAAATTCTCGTCAAACGACAAGGGAACTGGCAGAGAAAATGGAATGCTCCCACACTGCTATAGAGAACTATCGTCACTCGATGGGAAAGGTTCAGAAGTATGGAGCATGGTTTCCGCATGATTTAACTTACAACAAAAATCAACTAGCCACAATCTCCACTGGTTTGCATGCACGTCATTGCTCAACTCATGGACACAAGCAACGACACAGCATGGAGTTCTTCTGCTGAATGACAACGCCCGCCCTAATATTGCCAATATGACCAAGAAAGCCATTCAAACGCATGGCTAGGGAGTGCTGCCACACCCGCCGTACTCTCCTGATTTGGTACCAACGGATTTCCACCTCTTTCAATCTCTTTCAAATGCTACGCGCGGAGTTTAGTTCACTACTGATGCAGAATTGAGAGCTTGGTTGGATCAATTTTCTGAGTCGAAATCTCTACCGAATTTCTACCGAGGTACTGAAAATCTTGTTGAACGTTGGGAAGAAGTTGTAAAAACGAGGGTAAATACGTTATTGATTAATTAGTTTGTATTTTTTATTAAATCTTTTAAAAATTTAAATTTAAAAATCGGCGGGAACGTTGCCAACCCAATATACACACATACATATATATATATATATATATATAATATATATATATATATATATGTATGTATATATATATATAATATATATAGGGGGAGAATTCACGAAGAAAACAAAAGACGAAGACAGGTGGTGTAGAAAACAAACAGATGTATTAGTTTAACACTTTAGTCTTTAACGTTTCGAGCCTACGCTCTTGCACAGAAAGGAACACAGGAAGAAACAAGGAGAGAAAAGAAATGTGTGTAGTGGCTACTGATTTATCATGCCGACTGATATGTATATATATATATATATATATATATATTTAAGTATTTAAAATAGTTTGATTCGGTTCTAAGCTACTTAAAGTGTCGCAGGCTTCTTTTTCAGGCTGTAGATAGATAGATAGATAGATAGATAGATAGATGATAGATAGATAGATAGATAGATAGATAGATAGATAGATAGATAGATAGATAGATAGATTTATAAATATACTTACATGTACGTATATTTCTACATATATATCGGTCTTGTCAACTGCATCCCTTAATTTCAATCTTTCAACCAGGAGGTAGACTTTATTCCTGTTTACGCGGATATTCTCGCCTGGTCCAAGTTTTCTCAGCAAACCCCGTATAACATGTGTGTTATCGTACTCTGTAGCTAGAATAACAGTCACTTCTGAAACGAAAATGCTGAAATTGTCAGCTGAGTGGAGTGTAAATGATGAAAAGCTATGCTTCAGTAAACCGTCATCTTAGAAAAAGCAGTATTATGACACGATGACACGTTTACAGTTGTTTGTTGTAACGATTGTGGCGAAGGAAATTGCTACAAGAGTAGTAGTAGTAGTAGTAGTAGTAGTAGTAGTAGTAGTAGTAGTAGTAGTAGTAGTAGTAGTATACTAGTAATAGTAGTATTTTCATGTTATGTGATATTTAAGTATATATATATATGTGTGTATAATATATATATATATTATATATATATATATATATATATTATATATATATATATATATGTTGGTATATTTCTATGTATGTATATGTATATTTCTCTCTCCCCCTATGTCTGTCACTCTCTCTATCCATCTATCTATCTTCATATGTATGTATGTATCTATCTTCTCTTATATTTATAATTTATATATATATATATATATAGATATATACATATATGAATGTATATATATATATATATATACTACGTATATATGTATATATATATATATGTGTGTTTATGCATGTATGCATGTATATCTATATGTATACATATACATATGTATACAGAGAGAAAGAGAGGGGATAGAAAACGATGCCTGTATGTGTGGTTATGTGTATGTATATTTATGTACGTATGTGTGTATAGACGTATAGACTAGCTCAGTTTCTGTATGCACATCAATGTATAGACCAAAGCATACTATCAAAATATTCACACACATATATACACAAACATATGTGTACACCTATATGTGTATATGTATATATGTATATACGTATGTATGTATATATGATGTTTACGAAGACGATATTCTACGATATAGTTCTGTTTTTGGCTTTTTTATCATTAGTTTGTATATAAACATGCCTCCCGCCATTCTACAACAAACATTTGTTTTTCCTCGCTGTACCTGTATGTTTTCGAATTTGTGGTACCTTTATGACAAATAAAAGAAACCATTATTCTATTATTGAAGAATCTGTGTGATTCTTTCTCACTCCATTGTCAGAAATAGGTTTTGGAGAGAATAGAAAGAAAAAAAGATAAGATATCAGTCAAATTTCATTACTGCTGCTACCATTTCTTTCCATTCTTTTCAATTTCTTTCTGTTCCATAACTTCTTGGTTGAGACATTATAGAACCAGTTCTTTACTGCGTGTTGTCACCTGAAATCTTGAAACTAATAAAAACAAAATATGGGGAAAATTAGAAAAAAATCGAAAGAAAAACCCCATAAAAATGGAGTTAATTATAGCTGACAAAGAATTTGATCATTTCTTTCTTCTCTTTTACTTTCTTTCCATTTTTATTCCGTGGAAGAATCTAAAAAAAAAAAAGAAAATAAGGAGGGGGATATGATTGAAAAGAATTTTTTTCTTCTTTGTCTTGTCTGTTTCTGAAGAACAACAACAGACATATAAAGTTTACTATTTCAATTTAGAATTTGGATGAAAAATATAATGACAGTATAGAATATCTGCAGAAACAGAAATCTGATATAAAACACGAGAGACGGAGAATGGAGGAGAAAAGGAAAAAGAAGAAGAAAAAAAGATGGTAGCGGTTTTGTTGTTGATGTTTATTTTTGCTTCTGAAAATAAAATATATCCTCCATTTTTTTTCTGTGATGTTGTGACTGTAACATAAAGAGAAGTGTATAAAGGTACATATATAGATAAATAGACACACACACACGCGAACACACACACAAACACATGTGTTTGTGAATGTGTGCGTGTGTGTATATATAATATATATATATACAGAGAGAGATGACATACACACACACTTATGTATATATACATATATATATAAACGGTTAGTGCAAGGGGAAGTTATATATATTATATATGTGTGTGTGTGTGTGTGTGTGTATACATACATATATATATATACATACATACACACACACATATATACACACATATGTATACATATAAATATATAGATAAATAGACATATATATATATACACACACATACATAGAAGTATATCAACATATAAATATGTATACACACACACACACACATATATATATTATATATATTGTGTGTGTGTGTATGTGTGTGTGTGTGTATACCTACTTACATACACGTGTGCTTGTGTGTGTGTGGGACTTACGAAGGAGAAAGGTATACCATGAAAACTTGTAAAATATGCAGGTGTTGAGGTTGGGTGTGATAATTTAAAGCGTAAATAGAACATTGGTTGGGTGAATGTTGTATGTTGGTGTGAAATAAGTGATAGAAAGGGATTGGGTGGGGGTAGTTGAAAAAGAGGGTGGAAAAAACTGGGATTGGGGTAGAGAGAAATGAGTTGAAGAAGGGGGTGGATAAAAATCTAGGAGACTGATACAGAAATAAGGAAATAAGCTAAGGGGAGGGGGTTAAAAGAAAGATGGTGATATGTAAGGTAAAATATGGAAAGAAATAGAAGGAGAGTAAATGAATGAAAGAGAAAACGAATTGAAGAGAGAAAGAAAGGAAGGAAGATAGGAAGAAAGGAAGTAAGGTGGAGAATGTGGGGTAGCGTTAAGGGTTATGGGTCGGAAGAGAAGAAAAAACATTTGCATAGAAATGAAACGTGTGAGCAAACGGAAAGAAATATTCAAAATATTGTACACGTGAACAAAAATCATCAACAAACAACATTGTCAACATCTGAGACGGATGTTTGACAACGAATGACAGCCACTAATCACCAGGCGCATGCAATGTCGAGTTTTTATGTTGCCTGTGTGTGTGTGTTTTTTTTTTCTTTTGCTTTTCATTTGCGAGTGGCAGACGGTGTGACAAGATTGTAGTTAGTTTTGTGACGTAGTTGACAAAATCTCGCGACATTTTCTTTTTTTTTATCTTCCTTTTTATTTGCCACCAGACGTCGCTGTAACAATTACAGACGGCAAAAATAACTCGCTGTCGTGTGTACTTGCATTGTTGTTTCCCTCTGGTGTTGATAGTTCTGGATAAAAAAGTTAAGAAATAAAAGCAACCTCGACGTACTAAGAAGATTTGTTACACTCTTGTTTTTTTTGTTACATATATATTTTTTTATGTTTGCTGTTGTTGCTTTTTATATGACGAGGTGTTAGAATCTTAGCAACAGCAGAGATTAACTGTCAACAGTAATAGTGAACAAACTGTAATAAAATAGTTATTAAACCTGGTAACATTTCATTGTGGTATGTCATATATACACGCAGGAAAATACGGCAACACACTCTCACATGCACGCTGACACAGAAAATGTAAAATCAAAATGCAGAAAATATAGTTTTAGAAAAGAAATCTGAGAAAGGGAGAAAACAGTTTAAAATTTGTAGCAAAACAAAATGTAGTACCAGAGATGTTTCAGAAGAAATGGCGATGAAGAGGAAATATAGAGAAAAGAGGAAATTAATTGTAATAATATGTGTTGCAGAAATGGAGACAAGAAACGGAGAATAAACGGTGGAGAAGCATAATCAAGAAACGGAATTACGAATCAGCAGCGGAGAGCCGAGCTCTAATATAACGCCGACAGATGTACAGTTTGTTACGACAGAGCTATTACGACTTCAGCAGAAGATAAGTGACCTGAGTGTGTTTGGGTGTATGTTAGTGTGTATGTATGTGTTTGTGTGTGTATGCGTGTGTGGAGGGAGGGATGGGTGTATATGTATGTGTGTGTAATATTTGGTTATATGGTCTACAAGCTTTGAGAGAATTAATTTTAAGTGATGTTGAGTGGAATGTTTAGTTTATAGTACGTAGTACATGTTTATATATAAGTAAGCCGATACTGGTTTCATGTAAGAAGTATTCGTTTAAATAGCTAGTGGCTACCTTACATTCGTCTAGTCTGGCTGAACGATCGTTACTTGATGACATGAGATGCGAATGGGTGGAAAAATACAATAGAGCTCATTTTGCTAAACAGAAGATAATGTTAAGACCTCGGAAACATAAATGTAGAAAGTTTTTAGCTAAATTCTTTTCCCTTAACTGATGATAAGCTCATTGTTATAATTAATGCAGAACTTGTCTAAAAGGTTGACATAGAATTTCAAATTGCATTAACCAAATGTGTCGGATGCTGAATGGAGAGACTTAAACTCAAACCTGTGTAAAGCCAGAGAAAGTGTTTGAACAAAGCAAATTCTTGCTCAAGTTCATAGATATAGACATGAAATAGACACATGACACAAAGAAAGGAATTTCAAGAAAGAGAAGACAAAGGAACAGATGGAAAGAAATCAGAATAAAGGACCAAAAGAAAAAATAAATGGAAACATGTTTGAAAGGAAAAAAAAGCAAGGTAATTAAGAGGAGAAATTAAAGAATAAAATGAGTCTGCTCTCGTTGTTTTCTCACAGTTTTTTTTTTTAAATCTCATCTGAGATTTCATTTGTTATTCAGCTATTCCTGATGTATAAAAGATTATCACAGGCCAGCCAGAAAGCTGCTTCTAACATATGATTAATTGTGTCATAATTATTCACACATAGCCAGCTGCGCATGCACATACACATATATGTGTTTGACTTATGTAACACAGCGCTACGTTCACACATATGTATATGTATATAGAAATGTGTGTATGTATACGTACACATATATATGTTACAGAACATCGCAAAACTGAACAACGATGCCTGAACGTTATCTAAACCTAATTATATTACCTACGAAAAAAACCTTACCAACACAAATGATCTCCGCAAACTTTGAATCCACAAACACTTTCCACTTTAAGAGAATGAAGAGCAACCCAGAATAACGAGACTAAGATATAAGAAATTCACAATCAAGAATAATATGTATGTATTCACATCATTAGCTGCTAAATAGATATCACCATGGTTTCGACACTTCGTACGCTCTTTTAATTAACAGCAAATCTGATTGAAAGCATAGCCTACTATCGTAAAGAAACGTAAAAAGCAGGTGAGATAACGTTGTTCCAAACCCTTTCGTATTGACTTCATGTTTAAGGGGAGGGACGGCCTCTGGCATAGAGTTTAAAGAACAACGCCAACACAGAGACGGTGCTCACACGTTTATATGTACCCTTATCTATACAAAATGGTCTCTGCAGTTTAACCACAACTATCAGTGTGTTAGTGGATAGTTCTGGAAGTTCACAGCTGTTTACAAATCTCTAGACAGAGTTGAAACGAGCAGCATGTACAACTGAGTGATCTTCCTTGTCTGTCCGTGAATATATTCTGTATAAAAGCCGTAATGTTCACTTGCGTCCTAGCAGACAGCATTGGCTAAAGAAAAACCTATGAATAAGTTCTGAAATACATTAGAGCAACGAAACGCTCTTTACCCATCACTGTTACTACACGAGTAATTTAATAGCAAAACATTCATGTTTATAGAAATCCACAAACCTGCTGTTGAATTTCATTCAGTAAATTTGTATTTCGTCATCAAAACTACACGACAACGAATGTTTACTGTAAAATTTTCTCGAATTGCATTCACAAAGTTAATGTTTTCCTTTGAGGATGTTATTTCAGTTGATGTTTAGTCCCATGCGGTCACTGATAACCATCTTATCCTACTAAATGCCTGATCAATAAAAGATATAACGATGCCTCTAAGCTTCCAGTATTATCATAGAAATTATTGATTTTTCCAAACCAGTGTCGAAGGTATCACCCACATCAGCAACAGCAACTACCAAAAAAAAACCAAAAAAACAACAACATAAAAAACAAGAAATGAAACAAAAAATCTCCACATCTACACAATACTAATTCTTAGGAGACATGACATTGTTATCGCAACTATTTTACCATATTATCCAACAGGAATTGCCCTGACGGCCATAGCAAAGAGGGAACCAAAACTAGAATACATCAATAACTTTAAAACTGAAGACTCCTGGTTAAAGTATAACAGTCCAAGAAAAACAACATTGCAGAGGATTTTAAACAAATAGTATGTTCTTCCATGCGTCTGGAAACAATTGTCAGCCGCGTATCGTAGAGAATGGTACTCCGTCGGTTACGACGACAATGGCTTTGGTTGACCCGATGAACGAAACAATCTGCAAATGACTGAGTACTTCACACACACACACATGCAATTGATGTGGTTCTCAAGGAGATTCAGCGTGGCACAAGGTGTGTCAAGTCTGGCTCTTTTGAAATGCAGATACTACTCACCATTGCTACTTGATTGGACTAGAGGAATGTGAAATAAAGTGTCTTGCTCAAGGACACAACACACCACAGGAAATCGAACAACTAAGCCACGTGCTTTCTCTCAGAATTTAAACATCTAAAGCAGTGCTCCGCAACCGGTAGTCCGCGGCACACTGCGGTGCCAGGAGACGATACAAGGTGTGCCGCAGTATATCCTGAATATAAGGTTGTGGAGCAACTGATCGAAAGGTTACAAACAACGAGCCTAAATTTACGAACAATTTCAGCAGCATCTCTTTTGATCCACTATAAAACTTAAAACTCTCGTATCCTGGTTGTAAATTTTCATTATGTACCTTATGATCATTGCAGTAGCTGGGTTTTTGCAGCACCAGCTTTATGTAAAAAGCTGTAATTTCTGTGGTTCGCCAAGACATGGCAATGCCAATTAATCCCCGGTTCGCAAAACCGATCGATTTCATGAGAAGTGAATAGATATTCCAACTTCTTGAATTTAGTTTCATAGAATTAACACATGTACGTAACCACGTACACATGTGTCCAACAAAATCAAGTGCACCCAGCGCGTGTAAACATGATCATGCACACAACAACAACACACACACATAGATATATACAAATGTTGTGTGTGTGTGTGTATGTGTGTGTGTGTGTGTGTTTGTTTGTTTATATGTTCAGCTGTAATAAAAACAATTTTACATTAATCTGAAGGGCCACTCTATAGTTTTTAGTGGAGTACAGATTTATCGCTCTTAAGCAAGAATGTCGTTGACAGTGACTTCGAAGTTTCGGTCAGCTAAGTCATCGTCGGACTGCGATGCATTAGAGTCAGTCTCGTCTTTATATAGTCTGTCGAGTTAAAATCTTCCTTGAGTGTCAGGGTTTGTGTAGGGTTGTATTTAGGATTTTTTAGTGTCACTTGTTATGGAAAGGTGCTTTGGAAAAATATATTATTGATTAAATTTGGAATTATGATATTGTCTGGTATTCATTCATGCATGCAGAAGTTTGTAAACAAGCCTGTAGGTGGTTCTCTTTTGTTTAGTAGGCACAAGGTGAAGCAGTAATTGTGTTGCTTTTCGTATTTTTGGATTTAACCATTCTGCTTTGACAATATAAAGGCCAAAGTAAGGCGGCGAGCTGGCAGAAACATTGGCATACCGGGTGAAATGCTTAGCGGTATTTCGTCTGCCGTTACGTTCTGGGTTCAAATGCCGCCGAGGTCGACTTTGCTTTTCATCCTTTCGGGGTCGATTAAATAAGTACCAGTTACGCACTGGGGTCGATATAATCGACTTAATCCGTTTGTCTGTCCTTGTTTGTCCCCTCTATGCTTAGCCCCTTGTGGGTAGTAAAAGAAATAGGTATTTCGTCTGCCGCTACGTTCGGAGTTCAACTTCCGCCGAGGTCGACTTTGTCTTTCATCCGTTCGGGGTCGATTAAGTACCAGTTACGCACTTGGGTTGATATAATCGACTTAATCCGTTTGTTTGTCCTTGTTTGTCCCATCTGTGTGTAGCCCCTTGTGGGCAGTAAAGAAATAAGAAACGTTAGCACGCTGGCCAAATGTTTAGCCGTATTTCGCCTGTATTTACGTTCTGAGTTCAAATTCCGCCGAGGTCGACTTTGCCTTTTATCCTTTCGGGATCGATAAATTACGCACTGGGGTCGATGTAATCGACTTAATCCGTTTGTCTGTCCTTGTTTGTCCCCTCTGTGTTTAGCTCCTTGTGGGAGTTGATAAATTGAGTACCAGTTGCGCACTCGGGTCAATCCAATCGACTGGCCCCCTTCCCCAAAATTTCTGGCTTTGTGCTTAGAGTAGAAAAGAACATAAATACCAAAGTTACACATTCCAGTCCTTAGTAAATTGGTGTGTCAACTTTCTTTTCCCAAAAGAATGTAGGTAGGTAATAACTTAAGGCTGGTTCTGTCTTTACTAGTCATTGTTATTTAGAGTTGTTTCATGTTTTCAATTGTAAGGTTTCGGGTTAGTAGTCAGGCATGTTTAAAACCTAATTACGACCCCAATCAAACCCACACATCCAGAGATGGTTTCAGTTCAACAGAGACTATCTAAATGGAAGACTATCTCCAATGCATCACAGTCTAATGATAGCTTAGCTGGATGAAACTTCGAAGTCACTGTCAACAATATATACATATATATACACACATACATCTATACATACATCACTCTTTATTCTTCTATCGACTATTTTATTAGTTTATAAACTGCGAATTCCCTGTCTAGAACTTTCATACATACTCAGCTTATCTCTGATGAAGGAATTCCCAGAGTATGGAGATGCTAACATATCATTTGGGACATCTCAGAAGCATCAGTAAGACATCCAATAATTAATTAATTAGCTAATTAATTAGTTAATTGAAATACCAGTCCTGCCTTGGTTTTGTTGTCCTTTTCCCTCTACTACACACACACACAATGGGCTTCCGCGCGGTTTCTCTCAAGCGAATTTTATTTACAAACTGTTGACAAACCTGAAATTATAGCAGAAAGCACCGTGTTCTCTGCTCGTACCTACAACCCCGTCTTCATGATGTGATCAATTTAACCACATAGCCGTAACTTCACCGATTTATATATTTGCATTATTACTTCACCTGCATATTTCTATGCGTGTGTGTTTTTCTACCTGTGTCTCTGTGCCTTTATCTATATGCGTTTACATATGTTTGTGTTGTGTGTGTGTGTGCTTGTGATGCTACAGCGGAACCGACGTCATTAGACATCAAAGCAGTTGAGGCTTTCATTCTGTAAAGTTGACAGTATTTGCGCTGCCGCTTATTCTTTTGAAGCTGTCTGTAGGGATGTATATACAACAGTAAAACATTATCATTTCGAATGTTTGAAAAACCGTGTTTACGTGACAGTTTTTCCCCACAAATCCAATGCTGTCGTTATAACTAAATAGATTAGATCCTCTATAGATATATTCTTTGATTTTTGTTCTGTTTTTCTCTATTAATTATCAAAGCACTAAGAACATCAATTCTTTGTCTTCGATCGCAATTAAATATTAAGCATTAATTGTTTTTCTTTACGTTATTTTCATTTAGGATGTTTGTTCTTTTTGCCTTTTTGCCTAAGCCTAACAAGTGAATTTATGGCGTACATTTATGCAAAATGTGAATTTGTGCGAACATAGGAAATGGGAATATTTCCACTTGTTTATGTAAAATGTAAATGAACATGTTCACGTAATAGTGTAAACTGTGAATGCGTGTGTGCTCATGTTGATAAAATAAAATTTAAAACCTTTCATCTCTATTCCTCTGACAGTCACATTTCAATCACAAAGCGATTGAATAAATACATAACTGAAATTCGCCCTTAGAATTCTTTAAGTTCACTTACAGACAGAAAATTAAATCATGAGATTAGAAAACGTGCATTGGCACACCGTCTGTTGCAACGACGAGGGTTCAAGAAGATCTGATCAACGCAGCAGCTTGCCCATGAAATTAATGTGCAAGTGGGTGAGCGCTTCACAGACAGGCATGCCCTAAACGTATTTCACTGGGAGATTCAGTGTGACACGGAATTCGATAAGGCTGGCCGTTCGAATTACAGGTACAACTAGCTTTTGTCCGCTAAGTCGAAAATGAACTATTCCCAACAAAGGGAGTTAACTCCCCTGATCTACATCGTAAAACGGCCAGTAGTCTTAGAGTCATATCACTGTAAAAATATCTTTCAAAATTATAATCCTCTTTTTTTTTTTTATTAAACATTGATTCATCGTATCACAAAAGATATCACCATTGAGCTATAAATTATAGCATTTTAATACTGGGCTGAAAAAGCGTTTCGAATAGACGGAGTCGAACTCTACGCGATATTTACATGCTGCTATTTATTGCATGATCCACTCTATCGCAAAAGTCAATGTCCCGAAAAAGAATTATGTCACGTTCTCTCAAACGTTTATAAAGTTCTATTGACGTCAGCAAATTCCAGCATCATATTTTCTTTTACAAATTTTATGCGCAGTCTATAATACAAGACGTAAGCTAAGCTACACGGTGTAAAGAAAATGGTTTGGCACCATCTTGGATTATTCTAATAGTTCTTTGTTTTTATAATACCAGGAAACGCATTAGTTACGTGATGAAACGTGGCGAAGGAAACTCCGAGGAACGGAACAGAAAACTACATAAATTCATGTTTTGTAAATATGCTGACGTCGGCTATACACGCACTCATATACTGTAAACACAGAAGTAAGCTTAAACTGATACATACGCACCAAACACACACACGCACTCACACACAAGAACATACATTATCAGATACCACATGCGTGCATGCACAATCAAGCACGCACATACACGCATATCACAGAACAATATATATATATATATATATGTATATGTATGTGTGTGTGTGTTGCTTTGATGTAAATAAATCGCGTATGCATTCCTGTGCGTGAGTATATATATATGTATATGCGTGTATAAATATATATATATATATATATATATATATATATATATAGAGAGAGAGAGAGAGAGAGAGAGATAGATAGATAGATAGATAGATAGATAGATAGATAGATAGATAGATAGATAGATAGATAGATAGATAGATAGATAGATAGATGGACAGTAAACCAGTGAGAGAGACAAACACGTATATATTTATATACATGCACATGCATAATCATGTGTGCGTGCAAACACCACGCTCTTCTCATATATATCACCTGTTCTCTTTACTACATTTTGCAATATGAGTTATTCCTCTTCTCTCCTCGCCTATTGTATTTACGTGTGTCGTGTTTATATATGAAAGAGTGTAGATGCCTGTGAATTCTATCGTAGACGATACGTATATACGCCATTTTGTGCTTTCTTGCTGGTTTAAGTGTGTGCCATTATGTGTCGGTAGCATACCAGTATAAAAGTCTTGTATGCGGTTTTCTGAAGAGGTTGTGTATATAATGTTACATCGTCAAAGAGAGGCAAGAAATGTTTATCAGCTCTATGGATGTCAGCATCACAACCGCCCTTAGTCATTGAATTAAAGCTGAACTAAAATATTTCCAAGATGGCGTCACATGTAGCGTATCTATTTCTGTCGATAGATTTGTGTATACATATCTATATATACGTACATAAATATCTCTTTCTTTCTTTTTCACCATTCCCACTCACTTACTCTGTCTTATAGTCTGTCTTTCTTTCTTTCTCTCTCTATCTACACAAATACAGACACATACACATACACACATACACACACACACACACACACACACACATATATATATATATACATAAACATATAATATACATGTACATATCCATATATAAACATATATGTGTGTGTGTGTCTCAAAATGTTTATAATTTATTCATATATATATTATATATACATATATACAAATATATTCTTGTATTTATAAGTTCACACAGGCATATATATATATATATATATATATATATATATATATATATACATATATACATATAAACGTAGATATATTCATATGTATATAATTTTACATAGGCATATATATATATATACAAACACACACATGTATGCATATTTATGCGTATAAATGAATTTATATATGAATTTACTATTTATACATGCATCTCTATAATATAATAAATCAATATATACATACATGCATACACACAAAAATACATACACACACAGACACATATTTATATATATATATATGTACAGAGCTAAATACAAATACGCACAAGTTTAGATAACTTACATACATACCTATAAATGTGTGCGTGTAAGTGCGTGTACATAGTGTATGTACATATTTTTGTGTACGCCCTTATGTATGTCTGTGCGAATACACGGTTATTAATATGGCTTCTTGCTTACTCTGTGCTAAAAGCCAAATGCAATTATCGCAGTATCAACATGTATATTTTTTAACCTCTATATTACGTCTCCCTCACTCACCCCTCTCTCCTCTTTCTCCTTCTTTCTCTCTCTCTCTCGCTTTCTCCTCCCTCTCACCTACTCTCTCTCTCTCTCTCTCTCTTTAACAGCCTGCCAGCAAATGTGAACAGTTTTGCAAAATCTCGCAATAACTGTATTTAACCTTTTCAAATATATACACACACACACACACACCACACACACACACACACACACATATATATATATATATATCATTATTATTATTATTATTATTATGTGTGTGTGTGTTTATTTTCTCCATATAACTTATATCGACACATAGAGACACATCGATAACTTTACTTCCTCCCACCTCCTTCCTGATATTTCCCATCGCCTATTTCTCATTGCTCTACCTTTACAAACATGCGCGCGCATGTGTGTGTGTGTGTGTGTCTGTGTAAATGTCAGTGCGTGTTCAAGTGTAGTGCACCGAGGAAGGAAAAGTTTGCATACTTTATAATCAAATATCGAAGTGTCTCTATCTGTGTGTGCCTCTCTGCGTGCGCTTATGTACGCGAGCACGTTTGTGTGTGCGTGTTTACATATGTATGTGAGTGTAAGTGTGTGTGTGTGACTATGTATGTGTTTGGTTCTTTGTATGCGTGCGTATATATAAATATGTATGTGTATGAATGTTTATACATAAAATACAAACTTGGAAATATATATATACTTTATGTATACAAATGTATATTGAATATATATATATATATATATACATATATATATATATATATAAACATGTATGTATGTATATATATATATATCTATATATATATATATATATATATAATATATATATATATATATATATATATATATGCGCATGTGTGGCTGTTTGGTAAGAAGCTTGCTTCTCAACCATATGGTTCTGGGTTCAGTCCCACTGCGTGTTACCTTCGGTTAGTGGTTTCCACTATAGCCTCGGTCCGACCAAAGATTTTGTGTAGACGGAAACTGAAAGAAGTCCGTCGTATATATATATATATATATATATATATATGTATATATATATTTCTGTGTCTGTGTTTGTACCCCGACCATCACTTGAGAACCGATGCTGGTGTGCTTACCTCCTATAACTTAACGGTTCGGCAAGTGTCCCGATAGAATAATTACCAAGCTTAAAAGATTAAGACCATGTCCGCTGTCAAATGACTGAAACTAATACAAGAATATAAATGAATATGTGTGAGTGTGTGTGTGTGCATTTGTGTGTGTGTGTGTGTGTGTGCATTTGTGTGTGTGTGTGTGTGTGTGTGTGTGTAGGGTGTCCCAAAAGTACTGATGGGTTTCAATTTTTAAAACTTCCTTAACTTTACAAATAAATGCATGCAATTTTGGTACAATGTAAAGAACATACTCGAAATTAATATGCAATTTTGCAACACCATTACATCACATATGAAAAATGATATTGTTTAAATGGCATCCATTTTCGACTTCGCACGCCCGTGTTCTTTCCAAAATTTGCACCTAACGCCTTCAAGAATTTCAGACCCCACTTCTCTAATTTCTTTATTGATGTCCTCCTTCATTTGCACTAGGGTCTCCGGTTTGTTGACGTAAACCCTCTGTTTGGGAACGTCCACAAGACAAAAATCAGGGTTAGTCAAGTTTGGTGAACGTGAAGGCCATTTAAATTAGACCCCACGCATGGTTCCAGCAAGATGAGGCAACTGCTCATACTGGTCGAGAAACAATGCAGTTGTTACGGCAGTGATTTGGAGAGAATAATCTCCTGCTACGGCAACGTCTGTCGACCTTCACGTTCCTCAGACTTGACGAACTCGATGTCATTTTTCATGTGTGATGTAGTGATATTACAAAATTTGAGTTGTGCATATTAATTTCTACTATATTCTTTATATTGTATCAAAATTTGATGTATTTATTTGTAAAGTTAAGGCAGTTATTAAAAATTGGAACTCATCAGTTACTTTTGGGACACCGTGTTTATACTGCGAGTTTGGAGGATATCATCGAGGTAGACAGTTGAAATTTGAGAATTATATATATACATTTATATATTTGTTGTGCAAGATTTTTTATGTGAAATCGTGTGTTGAAACAGATATTGTATTTCGGAATGGTCATATTGCCAGTTTAGCCAATAAAAACACACGCACTATATATTTGGTGTTACTTTGCTTCACTGTTATCTATTTTTTACATTAAACTTAATCTTATTTCAGCCAGAGTTCTTTCGTCACACTCCTGTGACCGCATCAGTGGTCCTTTGATTTCTTCTTTCTTATTTGTGTGTCTCTCCTTACTAACGGTCAGCCATTTTGTATTCCTATTGTCTGTGTCTTCATTTGTGCATGCATATATCCCTATGTGCGTATATGTTTAGTTAGTGTGTGTGTGTAGGGGGGATGCCTGTAATATTTATATCTGGCCGAAATAAGATTAAGTTTAATGTAAAAAATAAATAACAGTGAAGCAAAGTAACACCAAATATATAGTGCGTGTGTTTTTATTGGCTAAACTGGCAAAATTACCATTCCGAAATACAACAATATATATATATATATATATATATATATATATATATATATATATATTGTATGGTCTCCAATTTTTTGTCTTTATATGTGTTTAAGTATATGCGTAGGTGTGAATGAGAGCATAATATGCACAGGCTGGTTCCTGGATATTCAACCAGTCTTCAGACATGCAGCCAAATATATATACAGTCTTACATGTGTGCACACACCACACACACAAACAAACACACACACACACACGCACACACACACACACACATACACATATATATATATATATATATATATATATATACACCTACAGACACACACATGCATACACATACCGAAGCATACAAACATGTATACAAACATGCGACACAATATTATATCTTCAATCTACATCTTGAGTTATCATCTTTACCTTTTTCGTGCTTCTCCTTGTCTATGTATGTATGAGTGTGTGTACGCATTCATATACAAATATATATGGGAGGGGTATATACACGCATACACACAGATGATGTATATGTAAATATGTGTATCGCCTGTGTCTACATATGCGCGTATTAATGTGTCTGGTTTTGTGTGCGTATGCCGTTCTCATTTTCCTTCCTCGTTTGCTATTTATAGCGAGAAAGTATAAGTCAGCGAGATGAAACCTTCCTGCTACTGTAACAAATAACCCCAGAGGTTATTAACAGAACAACAACCACAACAACTACAACAACAACAACGATCTCAAAATCATTATTATTATCATTATTACTTGTAATAATAATAATAATAATAATAATAATAATAATAATAATAATAATAATAATAATAATAATAATAATAATAATAATAAGAAGAAGAAGAAGAAGAAGAAGAAGAAGAATGATAGTTTCGTTATTTTCGAAAACCCCTGCTGTGAAATGTCATAGTTACTTCAAGAGGAAAAAATCTTCTAATATCATCCGTAATTTGGTTCCAGTGCGACCGCTGAAATCTTTCTCTACGCTACAGGTTGCTCTGTGTGTGTTATACACACCTCTGCAAATATATATTGATTATATATATTCGTATAGGTATAAAATGCAGCAACAACAACAATATCATTTCCTTGTCGTTAACTTCAGTATTACAGATTTTTTTTTTTTTTCTGAGATTAGGTTTGCTTTTTGACTTTTTAAAATTTTGTTTTTAGTGTTTCGTTTCTGCTATTTGCACTCGTTACTAATATCGTGAAGAATTCTGAAAGTGAATATTTGATCTGCAGAAACACACCTTTAAATCCCTCCCTACTGGAATACTCTGAGATGCCCTACGGGTTTTATAGAGAGGGAGTTATCTCCCTTGCTGGACATTGTTTACTGCGCATGACAGGAACTGTGGAAGGATCGAAACGGTGGCCTCCTGGAATGCATGCTGAGTGTGTACCGGGAGTCTCTGCTGTGAGATAGTCCGTGCTGCAGCAGATCTCGGACATTGATATGTGACGGTCATTGTGGTATATCTTCTACTTTCGATATTACCCGGAAAGCAGTCATTACTCGTTCACGTGAATCTCCTCTTATCAGCGAAGAAGACATTCCACCTATCATCATGATAAAGTAAAGAAAATATTGGGTAAAATACTCCAATGTATATAAAAATAGGTCGATCAGTCAGGGATAGAATGATTGGATCATAAATATACCTGAGTAGAAAAATGCTTATCATATTAACTACAAGTATTGTTAAGTGTACATGTATATTGTTGCGTGCAGAGACACTAGAACGTCCCCACTCGTTTATCACTGATTCTTTCATCGCTTATCCGGGATAACACAAAGCATTCAGTTGTTACGTTTTACACTGGTTACAAATTGATCTGTGACGACACGGGGCGGCGATTAGATAAAGGTTCTCTTTGCATCACCCAAAAAGTGCGATCCAACAACCAGCAGCAACGCTTGTGACAACATGGGCTCTCTGAATGAAACCTATTTCTCCCATATGTTTTATCATTAATTTAACGTTGATTCATTTAACATGGTGATCTTGGAACCCAAAACACGTAATAAAAAATGCAACATTGCTTATCTATAACCTAGGCATTAAGCCATTTTTGTGTGTGCGTATGAGTGTGTGTGTGCGTGCGTGTGAGCGTGTGGCTGTGCATGCGTGTGTGGGGGGTGAAATAATTTGTCTCCTGGACAGTGTCAGAAACTGACTGGTTAATTTATCGAAACTGGAAATGTTAAAGCCGAAGATGACGACGATGGGATTCGAATTCGATAAAGAGATCTAATACCATAAGACATTTTTCGTCGGTCTCTGAATGCTATGAAGGACTACTTAAACCTCTCCAAAGATCCCCCAAAATTTTTCGTTGGAACTCGAAAGAATTTCATTTATGAAAGCACAGCATATTTTGTCTTTGAGTTGAACGAGATTCCTTTATATGAACTTATTTACCTGACTATACTTCGAAATGCCTAAATTTCAAGGATTTAAAGAATGAAAGCTTCGATATGAATTTTTTATCAGAGGTGCACAATCTAGAATAGTGGTACCTAGACGTTTCGCTATCAAGGACCTTTTTTAATTAAATGACTATTCAATAGACTTATATTACCGAACTCCAAATTAGCTTCTCTCTTTCATCTCTGAATATTTATTTTAAAATTTAAACATTTTGTGCACAACACACAGAACTTATACCATCAATGCTCTGTATTCGTTTTGTAACCCTCACAGGTCCCTAAATCCCATATTCAGAATAGTTGATGTGGAGTGTCCTAAATATATAGTCTCCCAATTTTAACCATAGAATAGTATCTTATAGCTTGTAGCATCTCCAATTTCCGATCTCTACTCGTACTGTAGTAGACAGAGCATATAAATTTTTCTCCGAGTACCTAAAAGAATACGTATGTTATGTGTAGCTTCTTTTAAATATACGCTCTGTCACACCTAAATAAGCAAAGCAATTTAGACTGATCTTAAAACATTAGTTTTCTGTTGCAGTCCAACTGCTTACTGCGTCATTTTTTTTGTGAGCATGAGATAAAACAGATACATTTCTACTGGTGTTGAGTAGACGATGCGTGATATATTTCTAAATCATTAAGAGTGTCACTACAAATTGTATCAAACTATTCATAGGGATATACGATGCAATTACCAAGAACTCTAAGTCACTGTGCACAAAGGCCTAAGTTTCGAAACCATACTAGACGTTTTAAATCGTGTTGCATTATTCTCTATTGACGTCTCCACTGAACTTACAAAATTCCAGGGACGAAAATAGCTCAAAATGTCGTCATCAAAATACCTACATTTCATGGAAGTTTATTCAACACATACAGGTTGAATGTATTGTTCCTTCATTGTTGAAATTTCTTTTAACTTTTTCGAAAGTTATAGAAGTACTTTGAAGTGTTTTGAAGATTCTTTGAAGGTTTAGAATTCTGCTTTGTAACTAAAAACTTCACGTCAAAGGCTTTTTGTAACCAAAGGATTGTTCAAAGGCTTTTTAAACCAAAGGATTGTTCAAAGCCATTACGTATGATAACTTCAGACTTTTTGTGAACTACTCATCTTTTTTTTTATAACTATAAAACAAAATTCGATTCCTTTTGTCTATTGAATTTTATATATTATTTATATATTATATTGCATAAGTAGCGACCATCTGTTTCATTTGTATCGCTAATATCACTCTCGCCCTCCACCACTCCTTCCCTCCATCACGCCTCCTTTTTCTCTCCATATCTCTTTCTTTCTCTCCACTTTTCTTTACTCTCTTCTATTTCTCTTATGTTGTACGAACCACTCTCTTTTTCATTTTTTTTATTGTTCATCTTTTTTTTCAAAACAAACGAGTCTGTTTATCTCCGCTTCAAATATCTTCCTGAATTCCCTTCCCCATTCTCATCTTCCAAACTCTCGATAATCACTCAAGCCAGCTTTTCCCTTCCTATCCTTTTCGTTTCCATATTTTTTGCTTCGTTTTCCGATCAAACATATATATATATATATTTCAATAGACCATTTCTAAAATAACCGTCTCATCTACCTGGATGCTATGTCATGATGCTCAGCCGCTTATCTCCTCATTCACTGCGTATTCCCTTTTTGTATTCCTTTCTCCATTTCATTTCTCTCTCTCTCTCTCTCTCTCCTCTTCATTTTTCCTCTTCTCATTCAACTTCTCTCTTGCCCCATACTTCCGGTTCCTCCCCTTTTCCCTCATCTACATTTGTCTTCAGTGGAGGCGCAATGGCCTAGTGGTTAGGGCAGCGGACTCGCAATCGTAGGATCACGGTTTCGATTCCCAGACCGGTCTTTCTGAGTGTTTGTTGAGCGAAAACACCTAAAGCTCCACGATGACACGACAGGGGGTGGTGGGTAACCCTGCTGTACTCTTTCACGACAAATTTCTCTCGCTATTTCTCCCTGTTTCTGTTGTACCTGTATTTTCAAAGGGTCAGCCTTGTCACACTCTGTGTCACGCTGAATCTCCCTCAGAATTACATTAACGGTAAACGTATGTACGGAATGCTTAGCCACTTACACGTTAATTTCACGAGTAGGCTGTCCGCTGATCGGATCAACTGGAACCTTCGTCATCGCAACCGACGGTGTGCCACGATTTATCTTTATTTTTTCTTACTTTTCTTATATTCTTCTTATTCTTATTTTAATCTTTATTATTCCATGTTTGGTCAATCTTCACATTGTAATTGTCGACATTTAAGCTGCATATTTTCCAAAATTTGAATGTCTTATGATTCCCGTTTTCACCTGTTTTCTATTCCCTATATAAGTGTGTACGCGATATTAATATTTTAGCCATGGTGATAAGACATAAAATGAATCTCGGAGAAAAATAGTATGAATATTTTCACAAAAATGCATACGCACACCTACATATACATACACCACGCATAGGCACTGCGCACATGCACACTTATATAGAGATATACAACGCATACGCAGGCACAAACGTGTTTCAGCCTCAATACGCATCATCAGTGCAACAGTTTTATTCTCTTGAATCTCGCTACATAAAATGCTAAATATACACAACACAGAAATTATCTATGGCTTACAGAAAGTTATATTATACACAAATACATATATATATATGCATACAAACGTACATAAATGCAAGCATGCATACATACGTACATACGTGCCTACATACATATATACACACACAAAAGGATAATTAGAAATGATAGGTAGGAAAAGGAACTGATAGTGTGGGAAGAAGGACAGAGGAAGAACGTAAGCTCTTGTAGGGTTGATGTTAGCTCAAAGAAAGTTCTGATGAGAAGATTTATTTCCGTTTGATATAGGATTCAATCAGAAGTGAAAACAAAAGAGTAAACACGTGTAGTAAATTAAGGTCGCTACATTTTTTGTATATAAAACATTGTTCTTTTGGTCTTCATTAAGACTCGAAGAAGAACTTTTGTCAAATAATATTTTTTTAAACAGTATTGAGTAATCATTCAGTTAAATTGTTTTTATATATGTGTAATATATATATACATATATACATATATATATGTACATATATATGTGTGTATATATATACATTCATGTATGTGTATGTATATATATTCATATATGTGCATGTGTATATATATACACATACATATGTATATATATATATGTGTATATACACACATACATATGTATGTATGTATGTATATATATATATATATATATATATATATATATATATATATATATATATATATACATATATATACACACATAAAGTCGGAGAAGATTATAAATATTGTCAGGAAGCCACTAGAGTTGGTTGGGGACTACCTGTACCCGGAAGCAAAGATTGAGAACACAGAGGTTAATATAGTTGAGAAGAAGTGTAAAGTTTGGGCTGCATGCTACAGTTTGAGATCTGTATGGAAATCGGACCTTCGTAAAGACCTGACGATCCGTCTCTTCATTGCTGAACTGGGTGAAAAGAACACAGATGCGACTGAGCTTAGCTGGATATGTTCACCACGATTCAGAGTTGATAGTGCACTCAGTACTCCTATGGGAACCCCTAGAGAGACATCATAGAAGAGGGGGACCGAAGTTGAGAGATGTGGATGTACTAAGGACAGACAGTGGTCCCTGGGAAATGTAGGACATGGCAGCGATGATGAAGAACATGGACCGCTGGAGATAACTCGTCCATGGATCTCGGGAATTTTACCCGCCATAGATAGATAGAGTGCAACGTTGTGTCTTAATGTCCACGATTTTAGTGCGGTGTAAAATAGCAACTCAGATTGATCTAACTTAGTTGACGCTTTAGAATGCTTAATAGTTGAGATTTGGACAGTTAATTAATGGTATAATACATTTATCAAATACTTTTGTGAGTGTGTATATATATATGTGTGTGTGTGTGTATGTGTGAGTGCGTGTGTTTGTGTTTGTGTGTGTAGTAAATCCAAAAAAACGAAGAACAAAAACAAAAAACAACAACACGAAGACGTGGTACATGTAAAGTGTTAGCAAACGCTCAGGGAAGGAAAGAAAGGTGACTTTACGTTTCGAGTATATCATCTTCTTCAGAAACAAACCAAAGAAAAGGAAGACAGAGGAAAAAGATCGCCAACGATTCACATGTGGTTATATATATATATATTATATTAAATTAGAGATAAAGCCACTATTAGGCAAATCAAACAGTGAAAATCATAAGCCAATACATAGAAAAAAATTAATAAAAATATATAATATAAATATAAAAAATATATAATATAAAATTCCAAATTAAAATATTTAAATTAAAGTTAAAATTTAAAAAATTATTTAAATAATTTAAAGTTATAATTTTAAATATATATATATATATATATATATATATATCCTTGCTCCCTACTTTTCTTTTTCTTTCTCTTTCTTCCGTGCTCTCACGTGACCGCATTCAAACCGGTCTTTTCGGCTTGACTGCTGCCGTGTTAACGTTTGTTTTCGTTTTGCCGCAAAGGCATTTTTCATATACGCCAGCCAAGATAAGTTAAAAATTGTCTAAAGACGTAAGACGCCCGCTGTTTTTGTCCTGCATACCATTCTTATTTTTTTAATTTTTTGTTTCTTGTATTTATATTCGTGTGGCATCCTGTCTTTGTTTCGTATACATTCGATCCTCTTTCCAAGAAATCTAATGCCTGTGGCTTAGTTTTTCATTGGGGCTGGCCGGTTCGGAGTGATATCGAGATTAAACAGCCGAAATTGCTAAGATGATCCGGTTCCGACTGAAGATTAGAGGCTTCGAGTGACCCGTCTGTTTTTTTGTGTCATCTCTTTGTGTGTTTTTGCGTTCTTCTTCCACTTTGTAATTTATATTTTATATTTAATTTCTATACATATATATATATATATATATATATATATAAGAAATATTGAATTTCTAAATCTCTCGTAGAGACATGTACGGTGGCGGGGCGATAGAATGGTTGTATACTGTCAATCTAACAAGAACCTGACAGTAGGGGGTACACCACCGCTGTATAGCCCTAGGAAGCATCGAACGCCTCCTGATGGCTTTGACACATCTTTCCCTGTGTCCTTATATACATATACGAAGGGGAGACAAATATCCCCGGCTGCCGGAACTGCATCTAGGGACACCGTGTTTCAGGATCGTTGTCCTTCATCGGCCTAGAGTAGCAGACACCGGTCAGCTGGTGATATTTGCCTCGACTTCGTAATTGTATATATCTATATTCAGTGAAGTCTATTCACTGTTTATCAAAATCACGAGAATCTACGAGAGATTTAGAAATTCAAAATTTCTTATTTTGATAATCAGTGAATAGACTTCACTGAATATAGATATATACAATTACGAAGTCGAGGCAAATATCACCAGCTGACCGGTGTCTGCTACTCTAGGCCGATGAAGGACAACGATCCTGAAGCACGGTGTCCCTAGATGCAGTTCCGGCAGCCGGGGGTGTTTGTCTCCCCTTTGTATATGTATATAAGGACACAGGGAAAGATGTGTCAAAGCCATCAAAAGGCGTTCGATGCTTCCTAGGGCTATACAGCGGTGGTGTACCCCCTACTGTCAGGTTCTTGTTAGATTGACAGTATACAACCATTCTATATATATATATATATGATTGATTCTAGTTTCAGCTCATGAGCTGTGGCCATGCTGGGGAACCGCCATATATATATATATATTTATTATAATTATTTTATTTCATTTATTTATTTATTTTTGTTTTTAAATATTTCTGATTACTTATTAAAATATTACAATTAACCCGAAGATTGACTGTAACCATAATTCGAATTATTAATTGAATTTAAATTATTGTTATTTGAATTGGCTACGTGCATGAAACAATCGTAGTGTTTTTACTATTTATATTATATTAAACTTTTAATACTTTCTGATAGTATTAAAAGTTTACAAAAAAAAATAAATAAAATAAAATAAAATAATAATAATATATATATATATTTATATATATATATATATATATATATTTATATATATATATATTAAAAATTTATAAGTTTAAATTATCTAAATATTTTTTTTAATTTTAACTTTGATTTAAATATTTTATATTTTTATATTTATATTTTATATTTGTATTGGCTTATGATTTTCACTGTTTGATTTGCCTAATAGTGGTTTTATCCCTAATTTAATATAATATATATTTATACTATAAAATTGGATTTAATCCTAAATCTAATTTTTCCTGTAAGTTTGGATTTACTCCCTAATATTATATATATATATATATATATATATATATGTATATATATATATGTATATATGTTTGTATGTCTGACCATATGTTTACACGTACATGCAACCAACATTCGTTACTACAGTACCTAAAAACCTAAAAGAAACAACGTCAATACTTCGTAAATTGTAAAATAATAACACCAACAAAACAACAGTAATGTTCATAATAATAATGATGATAATAATAATAATAATGATAATAATAATAATAATAATAATATAATAATAATAATAATAATAATAATAATAATAATAATAATAATAATAATAACAATAACAATAACAATAATTAATCACAACCACTTTGGTCACTAATGAGTTTCTCTGTCACAACAGATTTCGGTGTATTGTCTACATAAGTAGTTCCCTCTTTAGTAAAGTGCTGTCGTTTTAGTAGAACCAGATTGCAAGTCTCTCGTCTATTGATTGGTAGGAATTTCTGTGTTTGATCAGATTTATTAACGATATTTAGAAAGTGTTATCCACTCAGTCTCTGTATGGAATTGACCTATGTTTCTGCTTTTAGTTTATTTTTTTAGTTTTATCTTTTGTTTGGTGTTTTTGTGCTTTAGTTTTTGTAGTTATTTCCTTTCCTTTTCTGTTTTGTTGTAAATACGATAAAGGAGATGTGAATTTTCACTATAAAAACATAAATAAAAGATGTTTTATGTATGAAAGTATGAGTGTATGCATGCATATCTATCTGTCTCTGTATATATATGTATATGTGTGTCCCTGTTTGTAGCATATGTATATGTATATGTATATATATATATATATATATATATATATATATAGGCGTATACATATGTATATACACATATATACCCATGTATATGTGCGGATGTGTGGAAATTTCGTTCATCTGCTTTCTCTCTCTCTCTCTCTCTAATTGTTTGTTATATGCAACAGATTCAGTATTTGATAAAAATAAACATATTTGTATCATACTAAATGTAGATGCATTGTAGAAAGCAAATTCACTGTGGTATGTGTTCGGTGATGATCTTTCTAATGGCTGTTCTATGTGTAGAAGCACAATACATATACGAAAATCATTCAAGTAGCGGTTTGGTAAAAACCCTATTTGCGCATTTCCTCCTTGTTGTGTGTTATCAGTAGTATATACACACAGACGACCATATGCATAGACGAAATCTATCGCCACCGACGATATAGCAACATATTGAATGAACATTCAGTGGCTTTACAAATAGCCACCAAGCTGAAAAAATATCCGTTTGTGCATCTGGCATTTCTACCAGACGTTGCTAGGATGGTTTTTCGTCTGCCTTCGATATATATTCTATTTTTAAACACAGCACGTCCATATAAAAAACATTATCGCAGGACGAATACTGCAGTGAATTCGCTTTTCGCTCTACCTCTACATTAAATATGATACTCAGAAACTCAGAGTACTACAGTAACTGTTTGTTTCCCTCTTTCTCTCTTGTTCCCTCTCAATCTGTGTGCATGAATATATATTTATATTTAGGTATGTATAGGGATTGAGGAGTAGCAAGAGAGTTAGCTTCCAGCAATCCGTAGTAAGTATAAAAAGACAACTTTCAGGGACAATAGTGGTTTATTGAAACGGAAAGTTGTGGATTTTTTTCGTATCGAAATCTTCCATGTGTTGGTATGGACCTCCTGGCGGCAATGTAGAATGTCATTTAATCAAAATATCCTCGGTCTGAAGAATAGCCTGCGTCATACCCCTCGCCTGGATATTTACCACTTTTTAGCCTCCATTCGCTACGAAACACACATGCATTGGTTTTCTGACATAAAATGTGCAGTCAGATTGCAATTCTTATCACTTCTATGGCGAGTGAGAGAGTGGCAAAATGTCGTACAAGCTTTTATACAAATATTTCGCTATCATTTCATTACTTGATCTGTTTTGCATTTTACTAATCTTTTGTCTTTTGTAAAAAATGTTATGGAAGTGTCGCGGTTTTATTTTTGTAGCCTAAGGAAAAGTCTCTTTTTTTTCAAAACATGAATTTAATGGCTCTTTGCAAATGTCCTCGCTTTCCACGTTCAAAGGGTTAAATCTTTAAATGATAATCTAGTTAGTGATAAATTTTTTGGTAAAATTGTTTCAACAAGAAATCGAAACCGAATCTCAACATATGTAAAGCTGTGAGGTAAAAATTTTGCTTTTCAACCACGTGGTTCCCAATTCAGTTCCACCGCCTATATATAGTTAATACAAACATGAAAACACAACAATACGAGGACGTGGAACAAGTATAGTATTATTGGACGCTCAGGAAAGAAGGAAAGAAGGAGGGTTTAGCGTTTCGAGCGGATCTCTTCGTCAGAAACATAGGAAAAGGAAAGATCCAAAGAAGGGAAAACAGAGGAAAAAATCGCCAACGGTACACACGCGGTCACAAAGACACACGTGGGCACAAATACGCGTAAATACACATACAAGATGTATATATATATGACCTTCACCACCTCTTGACAACCGGTGTTGGTTTGTCTTCGTCCCCGTAACTTAATGTTTTGGTAAAAGAAGCCAATAGAATAAGTACCAGGCTTTGAAAATAAATAAATACTGTGATCAATTTATTCCACAAAAATTCTTCAAGGTGGTGCCCAAGCATGGCCGCTGTCTAATGACTGAAACCAGTAAGAGGTAAAATATAAAAAATGAAAGATATGTTTCGTTCTGTTTTTTTTTCATTTTTTTTTCGGATTCATTGATGTAACAATCTAACTTGAGATTAATTTCTAATCGGATTAAAAGCAAAATCACTTCTGGATTTTTAAAAATAGTTTTCAGTTGACTAAAATAGAAATACAATGTGATGTTGGTCATTAGTAAGAAATCTTATTCAATCTCTTTCAACAGTTTCGTAAAACTTCTTCGTTAATCCTTCGCAACCGTTGGCAATGACGTCATAAAATTAGACGTCGATGCTTACAGTTCCATGTAGAGCATGTAATCGTTATCAGAGAATTACTGAATCTAGGAAGTACCCAGGGACGGGTGCTGCATGGAAGGTTAATAGTAAAGAGGGCACTAGCGTCTAGGATGCAGGAAACCGTAAACTTTGGTATCGTTAATTACATCATTTGTAATCTATGACCAAGTCTGGCGAGACTGAACAGAATAAACTTATTCTGAAACACACGCGCGCACGCTCACACGCACACACAACACACACACAGACTCGCACATACACACACATATGGGCTCGCACACACACACACAAACACGCAAACACGTACGCGCCTACACATGCATACACCCACAGACATACACATACACACACACACATAGATAGATGCACACTCGGACACATACATACGCAGGCACACACACACATTTACACACACACACA
>NC_043010.1:22298335-22310835 GCF_006345805.1 Octopus sinensis
CTAGGCTACCTGTGAATTCTACCATTCTTCCTTTCTTTCTTTTAATCAGTTACACACACAGAAATACAAGTAATATCTCTACTCTGTTAAACTATCAAGTAGGAGAAGTTTAAAAGACGGCTATTTTACTCGCAGACGCGTTATTTTCAATCGTTCTAAAGAAATAGCCTGAAGATAGAAGGCGGTACAACATAATTCATTGATATAGCACCTAACTTTACGTTAAAAAGCATATGTTCTTACCGATCAAATATTGGCATGAGAAATCTGTTTTGACTCGTGTACGATTATGTGTGTGTGCTTGTGGTGTGTGTGTGTGTATGTGAGTGTATGTGTGTGGTTGGGTGTGTGTCTGTGCGTGTGTGAAGTGAGGAATTCCTGCAGATATGCAAGCGAGAAATCAAAGAATCGTGTTGTTAAGATGCCGTCTGCAACATCAAGAGCTCGTCGACTAGCTTGCTACATCAGACCGTATACTTCGATTCTATATTGATTATCACTATTGCCTGTGAACTTGCAGTGACCTCAACATGTTCGAGATGAACGTGTTTTTCGAACAACAGCTGGACAAGAAATATATATATATATATATATATATATATATATATATATAATATTATATATATATATATATATATATATATGCATGTATATATATATAAAAGTAGTCTAGTTGTTTATATCCTGTATCTCCAGCTAGACTTTTATCCATTGTTCAACTGAAAACATCGAAGAACGAACTAATGGAATGTAAAAGAAACACCATACACAGCTCAGACAAAAACACACACAAAAAAGCAACTCACATACAAAAAGCAAGTAAATAAATATAATGTATAAGTGTTCATATTTTGATGTAGAATATTACTCTATTTTTGTCTCGCCTCTTATTGTTATCATGTCTCATATATCTGAGTGGATTATTCTATAATTCTATTACTTGTTTCTCCTCGCTGGACTTCGGCCATGCTGGAGCACTGTCTTGTTGGATTCGATGAACAAAGCAGTAAACATATTAATCCCTAGTGTTTATTTGAAGTCTGACAGTTATTCTATCGACTGTTTTGCCGAATGGGACGTAAACAAACAAACACTGGATATCAAGTGGTATGGAAACAACTGCAATGACGCAGAGATAAACACACACAAACGTATAGATCACGTGCTACACACCTCTTCAAGCTCTGCAGTAAACAGCAGAAGTGAGCTAGAACGTTGAAATTTAGCGCGCATGTACAGCATAGTTCAAGGTGAATCTCTGCTAAGTGGCTTCACTCTCCGTACTTTAACTTTGCTACTACGGTAACAGTCCGGATACTTCTTGATCAGACCTTGTACATACATCATTGTGTGTATGCGTAGTGTGTGTGTGTGTGTATGCGTAGTGTGTGTGTGTATGCGTAGTGTGTGTGTGTTTGTGTCTGTGTGTATGTGTGTAAGACAGGATTCTAAGACATAGATTATACCACCCGGATTCACTGAGATGGCATCAGCTGATCAGAGGTTATGATAGAAGACATTTACCCAAGACGATACGCTACGGGACTGAACCCGGACCCGTATAGTTGGGAAGCAAAACCTTTAACCACATCATTGCATTTTCGCCTGAGATTGTTCTTTATTTGTGAACACATGCGCCATAAAAAAAAGACACGCATTGAACAGAACAATAAACAAAATACCGGATAATGAAACAGCAAAGATGAACGAACAGCAGGAAGTTGATCGGTTGATATGCTAGAAATAGTTAAGAAAAAGAAATTCTCTCAAACCTCATCCCTAGTAACCGCCGTAGAGAAAAAGGTGCATTCAATAATGTAGTTCTAGAGGCACCATTTCTGAGAATTCGATAAGAGGACAATGAATGGAAGGTTCTTAGTTTATATAGGTTTGCTAACTCTAAGGTGACTTAGGAATAAACTCTGCATTTAGTGATCAACCGCACATTGGAGTGGAGCTTTGCTTTCTCCATTTTTAACATGTCTCCTTGGGAACAATTCTGAGACGAAATATTACAGTTTGAAAGGCGGCGTTCAGAGTTCAAATTCCGCCGAGGTCGACTTTGCCTTTCATCCTTTCAGGGTCAATTAAATAAATACCAGTTAGGCACTGGGGTCGATGTAATCAACTTAATCCCTTCGTCTATCCTTCTTTGTCTCCTCTATGTTGAGCCCCTTGTGGACAATAACGAAATAAATATATTACAGTTGGAAAGGAAGCGAGCTAGCAGATCTAGTCGACTGCCCCCACTCCCAAAAAATTTCAGGAGTTGTGCCTAGAGTAGAAAAGAATATATTACAGTTTTAAGGGGCGAGCTGGCAGAAACATTAGCACACCGGGCGAAATGCATAGCAGTATTTCGTCTGTCTTTACGTTCTGAGTTCAAATTCCGCCGAGGTCGACTTTGCCTTTCATCCTTTTGGGGTCGATAAATTAAGTACCAGTTGCATACTGGAATCGATCTAATCGACTGCTCCCATCTCCAAAAAATTTCGGGGTTTGTGCCTAGAATAGAAAAGAATATATTGTAGTTTTAAAGAGGTGAGCTGGCAGAAACGTTATCACACCGGGCGGAATGCTTAGCGGTATTTCGTCTGCCGCTACGTTCTGAGTTCAAATTCCGCCAAGGTCGACTTTGCCTTTCATCCTTTCGGGGTCGATTAAATAAGTACCAGTTACGCACTGGTGTCGATGTAATCGACTTAATCCGTATTGCCTGTCCTTGTTTGTCCCCTCTGTGTTTAAGCCCCTTGTGGGTAGTAAAGAAATAGGTATTTTGTCTGCCGCTACGTTCTGTGTTCAAATTCCGCCGTGGTCGACTTTGCCTTTCATCCTTTCGGGGTCGATAAATTGAGTACCAGTTGCGTACAGGAATCGATCTAATCGACTGCCCACCCCGCAAAAAGTTTCAGGCTTTGTGCCTAGAGTAGAAAAGAATATATCACAGTTCCACATGGCTATATATATATATATATATATATATATATATATATAGCCATGTGGAACTGGCTATATATTCGAGACGTCAGATATAGACATACAAGGAGATTGGAGCCGAAAATGGATAATGAGATTATATGCCATATTTCGGGGGTTGTTGCCCCTTCATTAGCACCCATCTCAAACACTTCTGTCTTCGAACACATTGCTTGTACAGCCACCAAATACAGCAGTGTTAAGTTACTGGATATAACAATTTACATATTAGACGAATTCCTCGAACTGGGATCTGGTATGTAAATATTTTACGTACGTGACACTTCGGTATGCAAACACAACATGCTATGAAGTACACTAAATGTTTTTATAAGTGCACAGCAAATTAATAGATACATGACCATTATTTATGCGTGTCTTGTATATCACTCTGTGTGAAAACCCGTATAACTGGGGCTAGACCTTTGATTTACAATATTCAAAAGTGGTGAACTATAACCTCACAATCTGCCTCAACAATATCCGTAGTTCTTTACTAATCTAAACAATACTGTCAGTCTGGTGTACTAATAAAGAGTTTTAAAGTAGTTTGATAATCCCTCACAATGTATATAAATGCAGCTACTCACGTGTTGTTGCTGACTTTTTTCCTTCTTGCATCCTTTTGCTCTTGGACGAAGTGCTATGCTCGAAACGTCAAAAGCTCTTTCACCTTACTGAGCGTCGAACTGATACATTCCGGTTGATGCTTGTTATTGTTATTTTTAATCTTTAATGCTTATTTATTCGATTTCTCTGTATATATATATATATATATATATATATATATATATATATATATATATATATATATATATATATATATATATATGCATACAAGCGCGTGCACACCAGTGCATATATATGTGTACTTATATATTTCAATTCATCTATATATATATATATATATATTTAAAAATTGAGGGAGATAAATTAATATTAATTTTAATATCAATTTAAAACCAGTAGTCCAGCATTCAAAAAATCTGAGGAGTCAGATATATATGCATATACATACATACATACACACATGCATATATGTGTGTTTATATGAGAGAGAGAGAGAGAGAGAGAGTACGTGAAGGAGAGAGAATGGAGACAGAGATTGTATTTACATACCTACATATCTGATAAGAACGACGATGATAATGACAATCTTGCCCAGGTATTTTCAATGAATTCTCCGTCTCTTCTCCTTCCCTGTTTGTCTGTGCGCCTGTCTTTCTCTCTCTCATTTTGTCTCTCTCTCCCTCTCTCTCTCTCTCCCTCTCTCTCTCTCTCTCTGCTTGTTTCTCCCTCTCATTTAATAACGAACATAAATAGATAAATTTAATCGCATTTGTTTAAAAACGAATTGAATGTTTTGAAACTGTGCCTGACTCATTGAAAAGGTCATTCGTACTCTTAAAATGAACGTGAATCGTTCTGCTTCTCTCTCTCTCTCTCTCTCTCTCTCTCTCTCGCTCTCTTTTTTTTATTTCTTTTGTCTGCACAAAATGTTAATCGTGACTAAACCAACTCGAACTCGTGATCTACCGAACTGGTGCATACTGTGCATAACATCTTCAGCATCGACTTATTGTTGATTGTATCCTTACTGCTGTTTTCCCCGTATTTATAATTAATTCTAGCACAGACACAAAAGTAACGAATTGGTAACAGTGTCGTACAGAATGCCTTCCGGTATTTATTCCATTCTCCACTGCAGTCGACTTATCACTTCATCGTTTCGAGGTCGATGAAGAATATAGCAATTCCGAGCAAGGATTGATGGAACTGTAAGAGTTTCCAACAGGATGCCGTGACTGTAAATCTTTCATTCTGACAGCAAATCTTGCTATGCCACTGGTACGAGAGTGTATTGGTCTTGCTTGGGACATCATTGGAGGCAAAAGGTATGGAAGGATTTTCATACTTACACGATTGCTAGTCTTCCACAAATGCCCTAGTAAGCCTACGTCACGGAGAGAAAATTTGGGAATTCAGAAATCCATTATCAACCCTCAATGAGGGCTGATATATGCACTCAAAGTCACGGACATGATAGAGAAGAGGCGGTATGTATATTTGATTAAATTGATATCTAATGCTGATACAATAGCTTAAATTTCGTGGGGTACGTAGAAATGAGGATCCCCGAACTTTAAACCTGAATTCAAATTTGAACCATTTACTGGTGATGTTTCTAGAAAACTTTATGAAATTATGTATTCCAAATTTAGCTCAGGTTCAACAGTTTTAGGTAACGGATCAGTCAAGTACATTTGATCGCAGTATTTGACTGAGACTTTATTTTCTCGACTCCGAAAAGATGAAAGGCAAAGGGGACTGAAATTTGTAGTATCTGAATTCAGAGCATCGGGAACCGGAAGAAATATCGCTATGCATTTTATCCGACACGCTAATGATTCTATCAACTCACCACCTTAAGTTTACTGAATAACCTTTTCTACTCCAGGCACAAGGCTTGAAAGTTTTAGGGGAAGGACCTAGTTGATTACATTGAACCCAGTACTTGACTGATATTTATGTAATAGATTCCAAAGATATGAAAGGCAAAGTCTAACTCGGTGGAATTTCAACTCAGAACATAAAGACAAACGAAATGCCGCTGGCCTTTTTCAAACGGTTCAGCTGACTCCTCGCCTCGCCTTGCTTTAATGAATAATAAATTCAGTTTATAGTGAAATACTTTGATGATGTCTACAAACAAATCAGGGCTATAAAAGTTTCATCACTATGAATTTGTAAACTTAAAGTTTTAAAATATTCCTCGAGGAATGTGAAGTCACATTTTGCAGTCGAAGTCTGTTGGACACAGCGTTGTCGTTAGACCTAACACGTCGTAAAGTAAGTACCACCATGATCGATATCCAAACTACAGTGGAAAAGGCTGGGCACTAGATTTGGTTAAAAAAGAGACGACGAGCGATGGCTGGGAGAATATTGAGCTTTATTTTATAACCAGTTGATCTAGCAAGTGGGGCCTCATATCAGCATCAAATTATTGTTGATTGCATCCTTACAGCTCTTTTCCCCGTATTTATAATTAATTCTAGCACAGACACTAAAGTAACGAATTGGTAACAGTGGGGCCCGGCGCACATTCATGCCGTCGAGTGGTATGCCTCGAAACGGCGCGCATTCTCTCCTGATGACCCCTTACACTTGCTGGCTTCTGGTATGTGGAGCTCTCGATTGGTAGCACTTGAATGTGCAAGTTGTTTGCAAAACATCTCAGTTACGAATAGTTATGAACTCATAATTTACTCACGGAATTTAAAAGCTTCTTTACCCCCCCCCTCCACCACCACCAGCACAAAGCATTCGATTAAGATCAATGATCAGTGATTATAACGTATTTCTGACCTCAGAAAAAGACAGTATAAATAATTGTGATCTTTATGGGATTTGAAATCAGAAAGTAAAGAAATGTAACTAAAACAACGCAGTGTATGACTGGTACAGGTTTTATCGACCTTGGAGGCTAGAAAATCAAGGTTGAATTTCGTTAAATTCGAAATCCAAACATAAAAGTATCTGATTCTAATACTACCAGGTATTTTGTCCTCCATTCCGTACAGTTGTATTGATTTCTGATACATACATGAGACGTCAAATTTAAAGGTACGGCTATGATCGATTACATCGAAAAGCCAATACTTAATTGATACTTATTTTATCGATCCCACATAAAAAAGTACACGATTGATTCCTGGGATCAATATATCGACTAAACTACTCCAGTAAAATTCATGACATTCTGCGAATATGAGAATTCTAAATTTTACATAATTTTTCTTTAATGCAAAATTTACTGAATTACTATAAATATTCTGGCCCTATGCTTTCTGAGTTCAAATCCCGCCAAGATCAGTTTTGCATTTCTTCTTTTCGGGTTCGTTAAGATAAACTACTAGACCAAGGCGATGGATTGGCAGAGCTATTATAACATCAGGTGAAATCCCTCACAGTATTATTTTCGGTTCTCAGCGTTCCAAATTCTTAGATGTTATCCAATGAAACACCCTGTTTAACATCACCAGCTGGTATCCATGAGGCTTTAGCGGAGTCCACTGTGTTATAAGCAACCAAAACAGGTCTCCACTTTGAGAATAGTTTCATTCTTGTCTCCACCAGGCGACTCTGTAAAGGTAAAAGCCCACAGGCGCTGCCATTCTCTTCATGACTAAATATTGTTTCTTTCGTATTTGATTTATGCTCCTTGCAATTTATTTACAATTGTACTTTCAACAGACAATAATTCAAATGTGTTGCTTAGCTATATGTTGACATTCTATCCATGACCACACAGTCTATTCTTTCTTCAAACCTCTCTACTCAGAATCACATTAGCTAATATATTCTACTTTTCTAAGGATGGCGAATATGACTTAAAGTAGATTTAGTTGTTATTTCTAGCTGTTTGCTCAGAAAACTTACATTCATCCAATATTTTGGCGTTTCTGTCGAGGTGCTCAAAATCATTTGTGAATTAAGGGTACCATTTGCCTTTGTTGCTGATTGAGTGCAAAATAAATCATTGTTTTTTTTTTCTCGGACAGTATTCTATGATGGACGACACTCTTCATATCCCACCAAACGCAGCATAGCATATTTTTCGGTGGGGAATGTAGTCCTGGTTTTTTAATGAAGTCTCCTATTTTCATTCGGTGCAAACCATTGCTGTTTTCGCTGGATGCGATCACAGAACTCCTACTTTTCATAACTTGTGATAATTCTACTCAGGAAATATTCGTTAGCAAGTCTTATTGTTAATGATGAGCAGAAGACAACTCTTTGATTAAGACGAAATGCAATCAGATGAGGAGGAACCGACAGTCCAAGTATACACACATTTCCTGGTTCAAGAAGGACTTTTGACCAAAGTATACCTTGAATTGAAAAGTTTTGTTCATTTTCGTGCATTTTACTTAAGACTTTCTTTAACTACGGTTTTCAGAAGTTCACTATCGATAGAATTTGGCTGACTAAATCGAGGGGAAATTTCGACAGAAAAATTTCCAGAGTGAAATTGATTAAGCCATCATTGGAATGTCCGGTAACTTAAAACTTCATTTCCAAAGGCTGCACGAATATTTCTTGTTATGTCCTTGATTTGAAGTGGCCCTTCTAATTCTGTACAGAATACGGTGTCAGACATGAATCTCATCTAAACTCGTTTTAAAAGAGGGAATGCGATGCGAGTGTATAAAGTAATCTTCAAGCACAAAAGATAATTTGAATAAAATAATTAATGCTTATTTTACCGAATTGAAAAAAGTACTCTAAACATGACCATTTCAAAAATACGACAGGACCTGGTTTCCAACCTAATATACATATGCTTAAGTATGTACGGACTTATACATAGTTGTATAAAGCTTCTGGAAAGAAAAAAAATTTGACACCGTTTCGCTCTGACTTTGAAATATATTCCCTTATCTTCACAGCCTTCCTATAAAAATATAGTCTTCAAATGTGTGTGTGTGGGTGTTTATGTGCATATGATGGTGCGTATGATAAGTATTTGTGTGTTTGTTTGTGTTCGTGTGTGTGTGTGTGCGTGTGTATGCACGGTCCAGATAGGAACTAATATTTTCATGCATAAATATCTATTACTTTGAAGTGGAAAATCCCGCGTTATGTCTAATAAAGCCGTCGGTTATATTCAATGAAATTGTAGTAACTATAAATTACAACAAGCCATTGTTATTAATTATTTCATGAAGACAAGCAACATTGGCAAGCTGTATTTAAGTATTTTTCCCTTATTTCTCCACGAACGTTAAGTGAAGTCAATATTCGGGTGAATAATATTTGAAGAAAATTAGATATCGGAACAAATTTTCAATGGTGAGAGTTATTGATATAATCCAGAGAAGCTTGTTTTTATTTGCTTTGTTTTACTTTACTCTATTTTTTTCTTTTTCGTTTTTCTATTCTATTTCATTTGCTGTGTTTCTTCCGAGGCGTTATTACTTCTAATGCTTTATTATATTCATTTTGTTTCCCTACGAGCAAACTGTTATTTTCAAAGGCAAAAAGAGGAATTATCATGGCGAAAGCGATATGTAATAGAAATATTAATCTAAGAAGAATAGGACTGCACACGCACGCACACACACGCGCACACACACACACGCACACACACACACCACACACACACACACACACACACGCACACACACATACATACACACACATGTTATGGGTATTATGATGATGACTAAAACACTTTTTTTCTGGGACTATAAAATTATTGATTGTAGTTAATACTCAGTAGAATATGAGTTAATAATAACACATATTGCAAAGATCTTATATAACTTACGCTTGTGCTTCTTAAATGTATCGTAGGTCCGTGCGTTTGTAAGTTTGCATGATTATACATATAAGGAGATGTTTTTGTAAGGAGTGTACATGTGTGTGTCTGTGTGTCTAGGTGAAGTATGGCTGAATTTAAGAACTTCTCGAAAATACAAGGTTCCGAGTTCGATCGCAATGCGTTGCAGCTTGACAAAATAACACTTTCTATAATTTTCTATACTGGACTCGTGGCACAATGGATAACGCAATCTGACAACGGCTCAGGAGCCTTCAAGTTCAGTTCCTGGCGTACTCGAACTCCTCAAATGATATTTATAGGCCTAGGAGTAACTATGTGGTAAGTAGCTTGCTAACGAAACACATGGTTTCGGGTTCAGTCCCACTGCGTGGCACCTTGGGCAAGTGTCTTCTACTATAGCCTCGGGCCGACCAAAGCCTTGTGAGTGGATTTGGTAGACGGAAACCGAAAGAACCCCGCCGCATATATATATATATATATATATATATGTGTGTGTGTGTGTGTGTGTGTGTGTGTTTATGTGTATGTGTGTATGTGTGTATGTTTGTGTGTTTGTGTTTGTCCTCCAGCATCGTTTAACAACCGATGCTGGTGTGTTTACGTCCCCGTCACTTAGTGGTTCGGCAAAAGAGATCGATAGAATAAGTACTAGGCTTACAAAGAATAAGTCCTGGGGTCGATTTGCTCGACTAAAAGGTGTTGCTCCAGCATGGCCACAGTCAAATGACTGAAACAAGTAAAAGAGTAAAAGAGTAAAAGTGTTTATGCGTGAAACTGTGTGAAAGAAAATTGCATAGGACCCTATAATTGAAAGGACACAGTCTTGTCATATATACACGCTCAATGTCACGTTCATTTTCCATGGGAATTCCGTTGATGTCATACGCGTCTGTAGAATACCTAACCATTTACATTTTAATTCAAGAGCAGATAATTCAGTTATCTGGTCACCTGAAATCTCGTCGTTGACAGCGTATCTCCATCATATATGTGCTTGCGTGCACAAATGTATAGGTGTTTGTGTGTGTTCATGCGAGCTTGTTTGAGTGTGTATGCATGTGTGTATGTACGTGTGCATGATTGTGTGTGTTCGTGCGTGTATGTTTGTGTGTATGTGGCTTTCGCTGTGAATCTTTAAACAGATCGAAATACACTAATCACAGTTCGTTGGTAACTCATCTTAAGCCATGCGATCCCCATCATCTTTCTACCAAACGAAATATCTATAACGAAATGCTACTTAAATCAAACACAGATTTAGTCTATAGTAACTCTACTAAATCTGTGTTCGACGTGGATGTGATTAAGCAATAAAAATCTATGTACGACACAGCGTATATTGGAACCAAACAGGAACTGAACGCAATTAGAATACAGTTTTTGTGTAGCGGCCTTTGTGAAACTTTGATTATAATTACAACTAATTAGAATCAGCTATTGTTGATCGTAATGCACACGGAGAAACTGATATTTCTTGGAGAAGGTAGCGCTCTGTGTTCTCCGTGAAAAACAACAGGGATCGAATAATCTACAAGAACTATTAAAAACGAATAGATACATTATTGTTTTGATTCTTGCTGATTTTTGAGTATCTCATGAATTATTATATATTTAGCGGACATCAGCACGCATCAGTCCATAGTTTGTTTACTGATTCTCCTAAACAAGAGCTGGTTCTCTTGTTAGATTCATCGGTCTGGCGGAGTAGCTTTGACTGAGGAAAAAAAAACAAATTAAAAATTTAAACTACGGTGTCTCAGCGTTCCCTCACACCGCTGAATTGCATGTGTTTTAAGCACACATTGTCTTACGAAAGGTAGGTTTTTCCGATGCCGAAAAGCGACAGGGATCAGGTATTCACGTTCAAATCTACCGGAATGTATTTAGAATGAATAGATACGCTATTGTTTTGTGTTCTCAATGTTCTGTGTTCACGTCATGAATTATACATTAAATATCCAGCCTCTGACAAGTGAAAGGTTTTGTGGAATTTTTTGCAAAGAGAATGGTTTCCGTTAAGCCACTAAAGATCTGCATGTGAGACCCAGCACTACAACACATTTGTCTGTTTTTAGTTTTTTTAAACTTGTGCATTACTGAGTGCAGGAAATGTCGTTTTTCAAAGTCGGTTCCCTTCATACATTGCAGAAAAAGCAACTGATTAAAAGTAATAAGTCTAAACAAAACTTTGTCTTGTGCTTAAATAAACTGTTACCCAAAATATTTCTTATTCGTGTGAAACAATTTTGTTATTACTTTCTAAAGTATTGCATACATCACTTTTAGTATAATTATTTCCATAATTTTATCGAGTGGTACCCCTAGGGAATAAGATATTGTTCAGCAAGCCGGGTGGTAGGAAAATATATTCAGAATCACTGATTGGGGTTTCTTTGAAAGATTATCGTATTTTGTAAGTAAATCTCAATATTATCGTGTATCAATTACCCCCTATGGACCATCGATCAATTTTAGTTGATCAACCAATGAGTAGTAAAAGTCAGACAACCATAGACACACTCAATCACACACCGAGTATGTTTCATTCATCGGAAAATAATAATTTCAAACCTAGGCAAAAGGCCAGCATTCATAAGGAAGTGCTACAGACTACTAAGGAGCCATTCGACCCACTCCATCAAAGGTCATACTTTTTACTGTCCCGTTACTTTGATGTTCATTGTAATACCTTATTTTACGATTTACGTAACAGAAATATTGGTTTCAAAATTTGGCACAAGGATAGGAATTTCAGAGGTGGGCGTCAGTAGATTAAATCGACCCCGGTTTCAAATCATACCCTATCGTTTAAAAGAATGAACAATGAAGTCGTTTATATTCAAAAATGTAAACGGCCAAGTCTGGGTTGCTTAATCCGATCTAATATGGACTTAAACAACAAGAATGTATATAGTTTGCATGAAGCATTTTCTGATATAAATTAATGTTTTAATTTTTTTTTTGAAAAACCAAAATAATGCAAATAATAAGGAATAATCTTCGGAGTAAATGGTGCTGTGAGCTCACAACAGTATTTCGCTGCAGATTCCTTGAATGAGGGATCCTAACACGAAATATTGACTTGCACTGATTTGGCTTTAAAAAGTTAAAACAATTTAAGTTTGAGAAATTTGATTTCTAAACATTGACTTCCAGCTCAATACCACTGCGTGGC
>NC_043010.1:22320835-22328335 GCF_006345805.1 Octopus sinensis
AACACACTAGCATCGGTTGTCAAGCAATGCTAGGGGGACAAACACAGACACACAAACACACACATACATATATATATATATAATATATATATATATATATATATATATATATATTATATATATATATATATATATATATATATACATATATACGACAGACTTCTTTCAGTTTCCGTCTACCAAATCCACTCACAAGGCATTGGTCGGCCCGGGGCTATAGCAGAAGACACTTGCCCAAGATGCCACGCAGTGGAACTGAACCCGGAACCATGTGGTTGGTTAGCAAGCTACTTACCACACAGCCATATATATATATATATATATATATATATATATATAAAATAATACCTATATAAGTATTCACTCCTGAATATTTGCACCTGGTTATTCTATAAAGAATTATGTTGCATTTTAACCCCAGGCAAATGTTTTTCCCAACTGGTTAATGACACACAACCTGTATCCGGTATATTGTAGGTAAAGCAGCGAATTATTTCTCTCCAGCTTATAGAACAGCCATGTTAGGGTAGCAAAAGCACCGTTACCGTCTAGTATTTTTACTACTTATATCTCGTTTAGAGATTTTAGAACTAGCCACTTTACTCATTACGAGATCAGCGACTGTGTGTGGTTTCTCTGTTTATATATTGTGAGTATGGACGATTGGCTGCCAACTCAGGCAGGTGTCCGGTACGGATGAAGGGTAAAGACCCAGAAAACATGGTCTATTGGTCCTGCCAAGCTGAAGGAAAGTGAATCTCTCACTTACCCATAATATACCGGAAACATGTGGTGTGTCATTAACCAGCTGGAAAAGATGTTTTCCAAGGGTTAAAATGTAGTAATATAGTTCTTTATAGAACAGCCATGTTTTACTGGCAAAAAACGCTACCGTCTAATATTGTTACTACTTATATCTCATTTAGAGAGTTCAGGACTGGTTACTTTGCTCATTTTTCTAAACGTTCTCTCATAAATTGTACAAACGATATAAGTGACGGAATGTCTACAGGCTCAACCGACATGCTAAAAATGGTAAACAATTGCCATCAAATCAAAATGGGATTAACACAGTGGATGATGTCACAACTACACTATGAATGACAGTCGATAGTCACGGTTGGTAAGCCATTCATTTCCAGTTTGCTCGACGAATTAGAAAATTACTATTTTTAAATCTCACATCGAGAGATATTCAGCAACAGCACTTTGGAGTAAAGATTGTTTGCCAACATAACATGGCAGTCCTGGTTTAGGACGAATGTTGCTGTAATTTAGCCCCAGGAGACATGGTCTTCAGCTGGCTACAGGACACGATCTGTTCCCTTGTTCGAAAATATAAGGACACAGATCATGTCGTATAGCCAGCTGGAGCCGATGTCTCCTGGGGCTAAATTACAGCAATATTCGTTCTAATCCAGGACTGCCCTGTTATGTTGGCAAACAATCTTTACTGCTCGACCAATGTTGACCAGCCTATGACTAAACAACAATAATAACAACTACAAATGCACAAGAACCAAACGTGTAACCAATAGGTCAATGGTTCACACCCGGGCTCCGTAAGGCCCTCGAGAAGTCCATATACGGTTTTGTTGTTCAAATTTATCTTCAGTAAATTGGTTATATGTCTACAATGCATGGAAAATTTTAACAATTTTTTCTTAACGATCCCTTACAATAATTAATTATAAAAATGCAATAATTGGTTTTTAAACTTGGAATGGCTATGAGGGTCAATCCGGGTGAAATATGAATCAAGGAGATCCATAAGAAGAAAAAGGCCTGAGAACCATCGTTATAGATGTTTGCTCGCGCTGCTAGAAATAGTAACTAAAACTTCCTTAAACCACTCACACTCGTCTTAAAAAAGATGAAACAATTTTGGATGATGCAACCTTTGATATACTATGTTTAATAAAATGACGGGACAACGGTAGTAGCTAGACATTTCAAATTATGCTTACTTGGAAAAATAGACCTTAATTAACCTTTAACAATGATTCTTTCACCAATAGACACAAGGCCTAAATTGTGGAGTAAAAAAGCTGGTCTATTCGTCCATCCCCAGTGTTCAACTAATACTTTATCGACCCCGAAAGGATGCAAAAGCACAGTTTAATATTTCCTCCCGTGTGTTAATAATACTTCATATTATAAGCACAAGGTCTAGAAATGGGTGGGTATTCGATTACATTGACCCTATTATTCAACATTCATCTGCAGCAGCAGCAGCAGCAGCAGCAGCAGTAGTAGTAGTAGTAGTAGTAGTAGTAGTAGTAGTAGTAGTAGTAGTAGTAGTCATAATAATAATAATCCTTTCTACTATGGGCAGAAGGCCTGAAATTTGGCGGAAGGGGGCCGGTCGATAACATCGGCCCCAGTGCGTAACTGGTACTAATTTTCTGGACCCCGAAAGGATGAAAGGCAAAGTCGACCTCGGTGGAATTTGAACTCAGAACGTAACGGTAGGCGAAATATCGCTAAGCATTTCGCCCGGCGTACTAACGATTCTGCCAGCTCGCCGTCTTAATAATGATGATGATGATGATGATGATGATTATGATGATGATGATGATGATGATGATAATAATAAAAATGATAATAATAATAATAATAATAATAATAATAATAATAATAATAATGATGATAATAATAATAATAATAATAATAATAATGATAATAATAATAATAATAATAATAATAATAATAATAATAATAATAATAATAACAATAATAATAATATACCTATAGTTTTTTAACAGACAGCAGCATATTCCCTAATGAACAGAAAGGATGTAACCGTGGATCCTACGGCTGTAAAGACCAACTACTCATCAATAAGATGATCTTAGAAGATTGTCACAAACGACACAAAAACTTATCAATAGCTTGGATAGACTATAAAAAGGCTTTTGATAGCCTACCACATAGCTGGATTAGGAAATGCCTTGAAATGTATAAGATAGCACCAACTCTGCGAAACTTCTTGACTGTAAGTATGAGATCATGGAGAACCACACTAACTCTGAACAGTGACAGTGAATCCCTAAATGCTGGTGATGTAAAAATTTCGTGTGGCATTTTCCAGGGTGACTCACTGTCACCACTCCTCTTCTGTTTATCCTTTAATACCTCTCTCAAAGCTGCTCAATGACGCGCAGTACGGGTATAAAATGTTTGATAAAAATATAAATCATCTCGTTTACATGGATGATTTAAAGGTTTTTGCAAAAAATAATCAACAACTCAAGGGCTTACTAGCGATAGTCAAACAATTCAGTGACGACATCAGAATGCAATTTGGCCTCGATAAATGTGCAAAGGCTACCTTTATCAAAGGAAAAATGACAGAAACATCTAACGTTAACCTTGACCAACAGAATGTCATAAAAGAACTAGACCCAGCGGAGAGCTACAAGTATCTAGGGGTAATTGAAGGGAACGGAATAAGGCATTCAGAGATGAAGGAAAGGATCAGGAGAGAATGCTATCGAAGAGTGAGAGCAATACTCAAGACAGAGCTGAATGCAAGAAGAAACAGATCGAAGCAATCAATGCATTAGCTATACCAGTCGTGACTTACAGTTTCAATATTGTTAACTGTCAATTACTGAAATATGTCAGCTCGACAGAAAAATAAGGAAACTATTGACAATGCATAGAATGCACCACCCTAAGGCAGATACAGAACGACTCTATCTGCCAAGGAAAGAGGGAGGCCGTGGTCTTTTGCAACTAGCAATAACAATGAAGATTGCTACAATTGGCCTAGACACCTACCTGAAAAACTCTGAGGACTGGATGCTAAAACTTGTCTCAAAACATGAAAACAAGAAAGCATCATACTCAGTCACAAAACAGGCAAAGGAATATCTAAGTGAATTCCGAATACAACCAATTTCGGAATTAGAGATAGATATACAAGAAACAAGCACAGAAAAAGCTAGGCGCATGAAAACCCGTGCCAAAACTGCGGCCTTAGATATTCTGAATAATAAATGGCAAGAAAATCCTCTCTATGGCAAATACCCAAAGAGAGCGAATAATGCAGAAATCGACAAAGCCCTGACCCATCAATGGCTAATGGCCTCTGGCTTAAAATCTGAAACAGAGGGGTTTATCATAGCAGCTCAAGATCAATGCCTACCAACAAGAAACTACCAGGCCAACATATTAAAGATCAGAAGCAGTCCAACGTGTCGTGTATGCAAGCAACAAAAGGAAACCATTGACCATGTGGTCTCCAAGTGCAGTCTTCTAGCGCCTACAGAGTATCTCAAAAGGCACGATAGAGCTGCACAATATATTCACTGGGTAATCTGTAAAAACCTGGATTTGCCCCATGAAAAAAACTGGTGGGAACACAAATCACCCCAGTGCTTGAAAATGACCACATCTCACTCCTCTGGAACTTCACCATTCAAACTGACAGGAAGATAGATGCAAATAAGCCAGACATCATATTGAAATACTTCAGACAAAGAACATGCCTCCTCATTGATATGACTGTCCCAATCGATATAAACGTATCTGTCAAGACCTACCAAAAACTGAGCAAATATAAAGATCTTGAAATAGAAATCAGCAAAATGTGGAAGCTGAAGACTAAAACAATACCTGTTGTCATAGGTGCCCTGGGAATGATAGGAAAAGGGGCTGATAGCTACCTAACTCAGATACCAGGAAACCCAAAAATGGCAGAAGTTCAAAAGATAGTGCTCATGGGAACTGCTCATATCCTACGCAAAATACTCTCTATGTAATCTCAAGGTTTAAAACAAACATAATTTTCGGTTTAAAAAAAAAAAAAACCTTTTTTTTTAGACATTCATTAGTACAACATCCCCACCCCCCAAATATATGGCACACTAGGCATAACAACAACATGAACTTCCAACCCTGTTGTCTCTTGAGGTCTCTGGGTGAGACTTGGAGCCAACTTGTACAAATATAAAGCAAAAGTCAAACATAGAATAATAATAATAATAATAATAATAATAATAATAATAATAATAATTAGAAGAGGAATATTCCAGGGAGACACGCTCTCTCCACTCCTTTTCTGCTTGACACTGTCACTTCTATCTGATATGCTAAATAGAACTGGATGCGGATATAAATGTTACGGCAAAACGATCAGCCACCTTTTATATATGGATGACCTAAAACTATACGCTGCAAATGACAAACAGCTGGAAACACTATTAAAGACAGTTCATGAAATTTGGATTAGAAAAATGCGCCAAAGTAACCATGAAAAGAGGAAAACTAGTTAAGAGTAACAACATCACACTAGATAAAACCAATGAAATAAAAGAATTAGACCAAAGCCAAACTTACAAATACTTAGGAATCCATGAACTAGATAAGACACAACACACACAAATGAAAGAGAAAATAAAAAAAGAATATTATAGACGAGTTAGATCAAAACTAAAAACAGAGCTCAATGCTAAAAACAAGATAATAGGTATCAACACTTTAGCTGTCCCAGTTATAAGTTACAGCTACAATATCCTGAACTGGACACGAAATGAACTGTCCAAAATAGATAGGAAAACAAGAAAAATACTGACAGGATCTAGGATGCATCACCCAAAATCTGACATAGAAAGACTATATATAAAACGTATAGAAGGTGGTAGAGGCCTTATACAGCTGGAAAACTACTATAAAATAACCACCATAGGACTGCAAAAATACCTACTGCAGAAGGAAGGAAAACTGATCCAGATAGCAGCAAAACACGAGCAAAACAAAAAACTGTTCTCAGTATTTAAGGAAGCTGACAAATACAAACAAGAAATCATACCACCCAATAAACACGAAGAAGAAGAAGATGATGAAGAAACAACAAAAGCTATAAAACAAATGAAATCCAAACTAAAAATAGAACAGCAACGAACCATGATAAAACGATGGCAAGAAAAGCCCCTTCATGGTAAATACTGCACTAAACTAAACGCAAAAGAAATAGACAAAGAAAAATCCCAGCAATGGTTGAGAAGCTCAGGACTCAAAGCAGAAACAGAGGGACTTTTAATTGCAGCACAAGACCAAAGCCTCCCCACCAGAAATTACCAAAAACATGTAATGAAAAGAAATATTACAAGTAACTGCAGAATATGTGGAGATGGACAAGAAACAATAAATCATATATCTCTAGCTGCCCAGTCCTGGCTAAGAAGGAATATATTCACAGACATGACAGAGTTGGAACCTACATACATTGGAAGCTATGCCAACATTATGGAATAACAACAGAAAAAAGATGGTATAGGCACACACCAGAAAAGGTCACAGAAAACGAGAAAGCAACCATACTCTGGGATATGCCGATACACACAGATAGAGTAATTAAGGCAAACAGACCAGATATAGTTGTCAGAGATCATGAAGAAAAAAAATGCTTTCTAATTGATGTATCAATACCGGCAGATGACAACGTGTCTCTAAAAGAAATGGAGAAACTCTCAAAATACAAAGACCTGGAAATAGAGGTAACTAGAATGTGGAATCTGAAAACAGAAACATTCCCTATCATAGTAGGTGCATTAGGCATGATAAAAAAATATTCAGACAAATACATAACAAAAAACACCAGGACTTACAAACACATATAACATACAGAAAATTGCACTACTAGGCACTGCACACATCCTACGCAGAACACTTTCCATACAATAACCATCAGAGCATCACAACAAATCACAGCACATACCCAAGGCACACAGAGCTGCGCTCGGTAGTGAAGTGAAAGCACGCTATAAAAATAAAACTACTGAATGATAATAATAATAATAATAATAATAATAATAATAATAATAATAATAATATAATAATAATAATAATAATAATGATAATAAAAATAATGTCCCAATCGACATAAACGTATCTGTCAAGACCTACCAAAAACTGAGCAAATATATAAAGATCTTCAAATAAAAATTGGCAACATGTGCAACCTGAAGATTAAAACAATACTTATTGTCATAAATGCCCGAGGAATGATAGCAAAAGGAGTTGATTGCTACCAAGCTCAGATACCAGGAAAACCCAAAATGGCAGAAATTCAAAAGATAGTGCTCATGGGAACTTCCCATATCCTACGCAAAATACTTTCTATGTAATCCCAATTTTTAAAACAAACTCATAATTTTCTTCTGTTTACTTAAACATTCTCTAGAACAATATTATGTACAAAACCAAATATAAGGCACCCTAGGCATAATACCAACTTGAACTTCTAACTTGTTTCTTGAGGTCTCTGGGTGAGAATTGGTGTCCATTTGTACTAATACAAAGCAAAAGCGAAACATATAATAATAATAATAATAATAATAATAATAATAATAATAATAATAATAATAATAAAATAATAATAATAATAATAATTTGACCTTAACCAGTTGAGCATGTCCCTTAGTGGCTGACGATATGTGCATCTCTGATCACGAGCAGAAGTAGTGGGGGAGCATCATAGCCATGTGTTGAGTG
>NC_043010.1:22333335-22363335 GCF_006345805.1 Octopus sinensis
GCCTTCGTCTTTTGTTTATTTTCATAAAGCTTCCCGTTATATATTATGCGCTCACGTGGTCTCACTTTCATCCTATATTCTACCAATACCACTATCAACACTTACCTCTACCTTGGATTTTCTTTACCTCTTGGATACTTACCATTGGCTGCACCTCTCTTTCGCGGATCAAAGTGACTTTGCATTGATGTGAAATCCTTAAAAAATATACCACGACGTCTACACATTTCTCACCTTGAACTTTCAACCTTGAACTTGTTCGCATAAACTGTCCGTTTGTTGTATTTTTATTTTCTCTTATATTACCACTTATTTTACATTCATTTCATGCTTTCCACATTTTCCTGAATTTTTGTTCTCCTTTCCGTCTTTCTTCCCTCTCTGGATGTCCATACTCCGTTTCCTCTGCCTGCACCCCCCTTTTTTTGCCTCCCCCTCTCTCTGCTTCCCTTCTTTCTTTCCCTTTTCCGTTTGCCCCGTCTTTTCTGCCCCTATCGCTTACTTATCTAGTTTTTTCATACGATTATTATTTTTTTGTTTTTTTGAACGTTTGTTTTTTCCCCTTTTTTCGCTTTCCTTTTTTTCATACGATAATTTTTGTTTTTTGTTTTTTTTGTTTTTTCGAGCGTTTTTTTTCCGCTATCCCATCATGCCGGATCCTAGGTACTACCTCCTCACCCTCCATCACCGTTTGAAAGATCATCTCCGTTCGCTTCCTGTATATTGCCTTCAGCCGTCCGTTAATCTCTCTCTACTTCTTTTTAAAAAAACCCGCTTCTCTAGCCATGTCTCTTTCCTAAGCCGCTGCCTACATCACCGACTCATCCCTAAAGGTTTCCGCCTCCACTTCCACCCTGCTCTCCACTCGGATTCTTCCATCTTACCCATACTCCGCACCACATCTTACCGCCTTATGCGGGCCACCATTCGCTCCAATCTCTCCAAACTACATGCCATCAACCGCCTTCTTCCTCCTGCTTTCTCCACCTTCTTCTCCTCTCTGCCGCCTCTGTATGCTCCAAACACGCTACGCTTCATTATCCATTTGAATCAACTCTTCCATCAATTTCTTTCTGATACCAAACTTCGTAAACTCCAATCACTCTTCCATTCCACCCTACCCGACGCCACTACCCAAACTCCTCCACCACCCTTCTCCCCTCCCGATAGGCTCCATCCACCCACACCTAACCCCACTGCCCCTCCCTACAACCCCTTCTCCCCTCCCGTCAGGCTCCATCCACCTACACCTAACCCTACTGCCCCCCGCCAACCACCCCCACACACCTCCCCAATCCCTCCCCTCAGACCTCCACGAGACCTACCACCCCTCCTACTTCTATTCACCCACCCCTTCTCCACTTCCGTCTGTTGTACCATTCCCCCCGATCTTCCCCTCTCTGCGGCTGAACGCTCCGTCCTTGGTAGGGGTCTGCGTTTCATCCCCCTCACTCCATCCTGTAAGGAATTCCAGACGCGAGTTGATGTCCACAGCTTTGTGCGCCGTGTCCGGTTGGGTGCGCATTACCACGACTCGCCACCCACACCAACGAAGAGGACTGCTTCACTGGCCTGGGCCGCCGACCATCCCCGTGGACGCCTGCCCCTGGCCAGATCCTAGCAGTGGATCTTTTCGCGGGCGCTTGTCAGCGTGCATTGGAGCGGTTCAACTTCTCCAGGCGCCAACGCCGCCTCAACATCTCCCCGGCTGAGCTCTTGGCTCTTCGTTCCCTCCAACGGCGCGCTGACATTATCATCAAACCGGCTGACAAGGGTGGAGCTGTAGTGATGTGGCGCGCGGACCTCTATAGGGCCGAGGCTTTCCGCCAACTCAATGACACCTCCTTCTATTCCCCTCTGCCCTCTAACCCCACACGTAGCTACCAACAGACGGTATCCTCTACTGTCCAAGACCTCATCTCGTCTCCCGTCTCCCCCGCACCGCATCCAACCTAATTGTGCGAACCCCACGTACCCCCACCATTTACTTCCTCCCCAAAATCCACAAACCCAACAACCCTGGCCGCCCCATCGTCTCCGCCTGTAACTGCCCCACGGAGCTCATCTCTAAATACCTCGACCGCGTCCTTGCCCCCCTAGTGGCATCTCTTCCCTCCCACATCCACGATACCAACCATGCTCTCCGGCTTTTCAACTCTTTCTCCTTTCCTCCCGGCTCCTCCAAAATCCTTTTTACTATGGACATCCAAAGCCTCTATACTGTTATCCCTCACCACGAAGGACTGCAGGCCCTTCGACACTTTCTTGACCTCCGCTCTAACCCTGTACCTGACACCTCCACACTCATTCGTCTGGCCGAACTTGTCCTTACTCTGAACTGCTTCTCGTTCGCGGGCGAGTTCTACCATCATGTCTCGGGAGTGGCCATGGGAACGCGAATGGGCCCCAACTATGCGAACCTGTTCGTTGGCTATGTTGAGGCCCAAATATTCTCTAATTTCACTGGTCCCACTCCTGAACTATATGGTCGTTACATTGACGACATTATCGGTGCCACCTCACTCTCCCGCGAACATCTAGATTCCTTCCTCTCTTTCGTCCAATCTTTCCATCCAGCCCTCCACTTCACTTCCACTATCTCCAACACCTCTGTCTCCTTCCTCGACATTTCGGTTAGCATTCTTCACTCCACTCTTACCACCTCCATTCACTACAAACACACAGACTCACACTCATACCTCAACTTCTCTTCCTCCCACCCAGAACACACCAAGCTTTCCATCCCCTATTCCCAATTCCTCCGTCTACGTAGGCTCTGTAGTGACGACCATGACTTTGATACCCAGTCTCAACGTATGGCTCACCACTTCACCCTACGTAGATACCCCCTCACCACTATCCACACCGCCCTTGCCAGAGCACGGTCCGTGGACCGTGTATCTGCTCTCTCTCCCCGAACCCGCCCTGTAGTCTCCCGCCTCCCTTTTCCCCTCACTTACCACCCCACGACCCTACGTCTCCAACGCACCATTCTTCGAGCTTTCCGTCATCTCCAGTCCGACCCGTCCACTTCACACCTCTTCCCTAACCGACCCCTCCCCTCTTTCAAACGAGCCCACAACCTTCGAGACCTTTTGGTCCATAGCTCTTCCCTGACCCTACCTCCCAACCCGGCTCGTTCCCCTGCTCCCGCCCACGTTGCCGCACTTGCCCTTACCTCTCAAACACACCCGCCTCACTAGCACCCACCATCGACCCTATCCCATCATCCACTCCTTCACCTGCACCTCCAGCAATATTATCTATTGCATCTCTTGCTCTCTCTGCAATTCCTTGTACATCGGACAAACGGGACGCCGCTTGGCTGACCGGTTCGCGGAACACCTTCGTGACATCCACCTTGCGAACGACACACCGGTCTCACGCCATTTCCGCTCCACGGTCACTCCTTGCAACACCTATCTGTGTTCGGTTTGTCCTTACACAGAGGCCATCCGGATTCCCGTTTGCGCCGTGAACAGGAATTAATCTTCTCTCTTCGCTCTATACGCCATTTGGTCTTAACTCTCCCCCCTCCTCATCTAACCCCCTCTCCCCCCTCCTCACCTATCCTTTCCCCCGACCCCTACTTCTTCAGTCCTTCATCCTTTAACCCCTCTTCCCCTCCCTTCTTCCCTCTTTCTCCCTCCCTCTTCCCCCTTCCTCTGCTACCCTCACTCCCTCTCTCCCCCTCTCCCTTTCCTCCTTCATCCCCCTTCCTCTTCCCCTTTCCCCATTCTCCCATCCCTCTCCTTCCCCCCTCTCCTCCCCCTCTTCTTCCCCTCCCCTTCTCTCTCTCCTCTTCTCCCCCTCCCCCTCTTCGCCTCACTACACCACATGACTTTACACATCACATCACATATGATGTGCCATACTAATACATACACCAACTAATACATACTAATACATACTAATACATACTAGTACATACTAATACATACACCAACCCTATACATACACACGTCCAGACCCCGCATACGCACTTATACTCTCTCATACACACACACACACACTTATACATACTAATACGTACTAATACATACTAATACATACTAATACATACACCAACCCCATACATACGCACGTCCAGACCAATCCTACGCACTAATACTCTCTCATACACACACACACACACACACACCCCTTTATACATACTAATACATACACCAACCCTATACATACACACATCCAGACCCCTCCTACGCACTATTAGCTGGTCCCTCAACCCTATTGTCTCCCCTTATTTCACTCTCGCGTCTCATGTTCGATCTTTGACCTCTGGCCGAAATCAGATCGCCATGTTGATTCGTTAGCTACTGCACGCATTTTTTTTCTCTCCTTCTTTCTGTGTTTTTTTTCTCTCTGTGTATCTTTCTGTTGAAGAGCGTAGGCTCGAAACGTTAAATACTTGTTTTATTTATATTTCATGAGCGCCATACTAATACAATTGTTCGTTTGTTTTCCACCTGCCTTCGTCTTTTGTTTATTTCATATATATATATTCCCGTTATATATATATATATATATATATATATATGAGTGTGTGTGTGTATGTAACATAATTCAGGTAAAAGAAATAGCTCTGAATAGTCAGTGACATAAATATTGTTTTCTACTCTAGGCACAAACCCCCAGTCGATTAGATTGACCCCAGTATGCATCTTGTACTTACTTTATCGACCCCGAAAGGATGAAAGGCAAAGTCAACCTCGGCGGAATTTGAACTCAGCACGTAAAGCCAGACGAAATACCGCTAAACATTTTGCCCGGCGTACTAACGTTTCTTATTTCTTTATTGCCCACAAGGGGCTAAAAACAGAGAGGACAAACAAGGATAGACATAGGGATTAAGTAGATTACATCGAAACTAGTGCGTAACTGATACTTAATTTATCGACCCCGAAAGGATGAAAGGCAAAGTCGGCCTCGGCGGAATTTGAACTCAGAACGTAGCGGCAGACGAAATACCTATTTCTTTACTACCCTTAAGGGGCTAAACATAGAGGGGACAAACAAGGACAGACAAACGGATTAAGTCGACCCCAGTGCGTAACTGGTACTTATTTAATCGACTCCGAAAGGTCGACCTTGGTGGAATTCAAACTCAGAGCGTAACGACAGACGAAATACCACTAAACATTTCGTCCGGGTGCTAACGTTTCTGCCAGTTCGTCGCCTTTCAGTGACGTAAATATTGACTGCAAAGTTCAATAAAATTTTGCCAAAATGCAACACACGTTGAGCTTTTGATTTATCGAAATTACGTTTACTTTGATGGCAATTACGATTTACTCCGAATGAGGAGGGAGATCTAATACCAGGAATCAAGTATTGCTTCTGACTTCATAGCTCTCGATACGTGTTTCCATCGCAGTAATTGATATTAGCACAGCTTTTGTCTTATCTTAATGCCAGCGTGACATAATTCTTCGAAATACACGAAAGGAACAGAAAACATTTAGGAGTAGCTGTATGGTAAGTAACTTACTTACCAACCACATGATTTCGGGTTTCAGTCCCGCTGCATGGCACCTTGGGCAAGTTTCTTCTACTATATCCTCGGGCCGACCTAAGCCTTGTGAGTGGATTTGGTAGACGGAAACTGAAAGAAGCCCGTCGTATATATGCATATGTATGTATGTATATATATATATATATATATATATAATATATATATATATAATAATATATATATATATTATATATATATAATATATATATATAATATATATATATATATGTGTGTGTGTGTGTGTGTGTGTGTGTGTGTGTGTGTGTGTGTTTGTGTGTCTTTGATTGTACCCTCAACATCGTTTGACAACCGATGCTGTTTTGTTTACGTCCCCGTAACTTAGCGGTTCGGCAAAAAATCAACCGATAGAATAAGTACTATGCTTACAAAGAATAAGTCCTGGGGTCGATTTGCTCGACTAAAGGCGGTGCTCCGGCATGGCCGCAGTCAAATGAGTGAAACAAGTAAAAGACCTGGTGCAGTTTACAAAACAGAGATAAGAAAACCTACGCAAAATGGCCAGTGGTAAGAATTTAACCCAATGGCAATAGTGATGGACCGAATAGCGTTCTATATTAACTGGCACTCTTAAAGAGACTAAGCTCTGCCATTGTCATTTTCGCAAACCCAGTTTCGGTTACGACGACGAAGGGGTTTCCACCTGATCCAATCAACGGGACAGCCTTCTCGTGTAACTAACATGTATGTGGCTGAGCACTGCATAGTTACCCGTTCCCATAGCGCAGTTCTCAAGGAGATGCAACTGGTCGCATAGTGTGACAAGTCTGGCACTTTAAATTACAAGTACCACTCATTTTCGCCTGCTGAATGGACAGGAGGGATGTGAAATAAAGTGTCATGCTCAGGAGATTACGATCTTGAGTCGAATGCCCTAACAACTTGGCCACAGGCCTTATAAATTGTTGTTTGACTGTAATTACATCCACATTCGCTACGCCGTGTTTGTTTGTTGGTCCGTAGACAAGATATCTCAAGAACGGCTGGATGGATTTGGAGGAAACTTTTAGGGATGTTTGGCCTCGTGACTGGCACAAACTGATTTGATTTGGGGATTGATCCAGTATCGGGACAAGGATTCTGGATTATTTTTCCTGTTTTTTTTACTTCATTTTTGAGAGCGATCGGGTTCATTTTTAGTATTCTCGTTTGTGAGAGCACTGGTGTTTATTTCAGTTATTTTCATTTTAAAAATCATCTCTGGCTAATTGTTGAGTGGACGTTGGTGTTGCCTTGGCGGAGGTTTGTGCTCTCGGAGTTCTCTTGTTACATTTGCTTTGACACATAAACAAAGGCTTAAATGCTGTGCTTATGATGGTGATGGTGATTCAATAAGGAAGAGCGACTCCATTTACGATGGCATTTCGTTAACTATTCAACTTTAAGCTCATTAAAAGCTCCATCCCAATGTCTGAAATCGCAGGCATGTGTATATTACCATAGGTTGTTGACTTTTATCTTCAGAGGGAAATTTGTAGATACTTATCGGGACCCTCACCAAGATCCCATACTACCCTGTGTATCACATTCACTGTTGCCAAATCGAGGTTTCAGTTCCAAGACCGAGCGGTACCGGGCGACGTGACACTTACGTAAGTAATTTTGCGTGTTAATAGCGAATCTAGTTTATGATTAATCTGTATTCTGTTTCTTTTCATTTGTCTTACTCGCTTACGTTCTGGCGTTTGCTAAATTTTCTTGAGAACATTCCTTTCTTGGTGGTAAGACCATAGCGGATCTACTTCTAGCATAATGGATGTCCACGTAGTGGTCATCGCTTTTATATGTATGTAATATATATATGTATATATATATATATATATATATATATATATAGAGAGAGAGAGAGAGAGAGAGAGTGAGAGAGTGAGAGAGATACATACATACATGCAAATACACAGGTAAATACATAGATAGATATCGGCTTTTTTATGTATATGTGGTCACATGTGAGTAATTTCTGCTTACAGAGAGGTGCGCGTGAGGCAATAAGTGAGACATCTCAGTGAGTGTCTGTTTGCGTATATGCACACACACACACACACACACATATATATATATATATATGTTTGCATGTGTATGAGTGTGTGAGAGAGGGAGAAGAGAGAAAAAGTCAGAGAAAGAAAGAGAGAGAGTGAGCGTGAGAGTGAGAGAGAGAGAGAGTGGGGATGACATAGGAGAAAACATGCGTCCGATTCAAAATGTTGAAAGTATTTGTAAAACATATTGAGACAAGTGTATTTGGCTGATTTTGTTAAATTTCTCGACAGGGAAGCAGAAGAACAGAAGAACAGAAGACGAGGGAGGTAAAAAAGAAAAAAGAAAAAGAAAGAGAACAGGGGACGAAATTGTTAGAAATTCTGTGTCCAGTAGGGATTTCTATGCGTTGTATCACTCAACAAGGCAGACAATCTGCTTTTGACAGTGTGCCTATTACATGGCGTGGATCTCTGCTCACACACACTTCCCTCCCCTTGCAGATGTACATCCAGTGATGGCTTCCGTTTTCTCGTTTCAAGGGAAAGACTGGATTTGGCAGGCTAGTAGTAGTAGTTGTAGTATTATTGATGATGGTAATGCTAGTCGTGGTGGTGGTGGTTGTGGTTGTTGTGGTGGTAGTTTTAGTGATCATTTTTGACAGTAGCAGCGGTAGTACTGGCAATAATTGTGATTGTAGTGGTGGAGGGAATTGATGGGTGATGTATGCATGTAAGAGTGGTTGTGGTGGTTGTTGTAGTGGTGGAAGCATAATGGTTGCGGTGGCGTGGTGGTGGTAGTGGTAGTACTAGTTGTGGTGGGGGTGCTGAGGTGATGATAGCACCGTGGTGATAGTGATAGGAGATTGATGAAAATTTCATTTTTGTGTATGTGTGTTTGCACGCAGGCGCAGTGAGGTTGCTGTTATATTTGACCCCAGCCATGATACAAAAGACGGATTTATGAGCAAAGACCATTCCAACCGTGTCTAAATCGTTTTTTCGGGTTTATGAACATTATATGCAACGTGTCATTTTAATGCCGGTAAAGTGGAATGAATTTTAAAGGAGATTTGACTGCTATGTCGAGCACATCATCTGTTCCATGTGATACTCGATATGAGTAAAATTATAATCAAAGCCATTCCAGCCATAACCATCTTGTCGTGTGTTCTTTGTCACAGCAAAGTTGCAAACCTGCTTTTATTGTAAAAATGAGCTTGCAAATATTGAATCCAGGTCAAATTGATTGACGCCCATTCAATGGATGCCTGGCTCGGATCTTTAACATTTTTCATCTATTCACTCGTGCATCCCTCCGGTTCCCTTCCTTCTGGAAAGTGAGAGCCGCTTTATATTATTTCATTAAGCGGATCTCAATTTCTAGAAGAAAGAACCAAAGCTCTTAAAGCAATGGCAAAAGCAACTGAGAAGGATTCCGACTGGTTCTGGTCAAAGAGGAATCGAATTTCAAAAGGAGTAATTTACCCTACAGTCGATTAGCCTCACAGAACTGAACTGGTTCCAAAACCCAAAGCCCTTGGCTCTGGAACATTAGCCACGTAGAGGGGTTGCAATGCAGGCAATAGTACAGAAAGTGGAGAAGTGGAGAAGTGTATCCAGTAGTCAGACCCTGGATGCGACTTGGTCCCCTTAGAGTGTAAGAAGTCAAGGGCTAAAATACTTGCATTAGGGATTGCTTCTCATCCAAAGACCTGCTGCTATTCAGATCTCTGTAGTTTCTTACTTGTCTACGATGTAGTCCGCATCAAGTATGGTAGCGGTAAAAATGCCTAAACATCTCCTGGTTTGTACTCTACACATTCCGCCATCTTCAGTACTCCTCAGAGCCGACTGACGTGCATTGCGCTACGGTGCCATGGTGCTATTGTTCAGACGTACTTCAGTTCATTGCAGTGGTTCTTAGTTGTCTTCCAACACAAATCTTCCCCATTTTCTGGTTTTGCCTGCATGACTATACTGTTTATTCAGTGACATTTGTATTGATATCATTTTTCTTCGTCCCGAAAAATTCACCTCCATCATTTTTCCCTCCGATAACTCCCTTAGACAGATGAAAGCATGGTCGGGTGGTTAAGAAAATCGCTTTGCAGCCACGTGGTTTCGCGTTCGGTCTCACGGCTCGGTACTTTGGTCAACTGCTACATCCCTGAGTCGGCCAATTCTTTGTTAGCCCACTCATTAGACGGAAACAATGAGGAAGCCCGTCACATGTGAATACCTTTCTTTTATAAATGCCATTGCTTTTTCCTGTAACTTAGCGGTTTGGTAAAAAATACCGATAGAATGATTGCAAATTTTAAAGAATGAGTACTGGGATCGATGTTTTCCACTAAACACAAGGTGATGCTCCAGCATGGCTGTAGCCCAATGTTTCAAACAAGTAAAAGGAAGATATGCATTACTTTTTACTGTTTCTAACTCCTCCATAAACTTCATAAATCTAGATGACCACCACAGCAGAACCGCCATCTTTTACAAGCCTACTGGAGCTCACAAATGTATAGATTTCTTGTCATCCTACTTCTTTCTAACAAAATCAACTCATTTTTACCCACGATTCAACTTCCTCTACCGACTCTCTCGATGGGACTCTACCTTAGAAGGTAAATCTGACCACCTTGTGCATTTCTTCGTCAACGTTATCCTCCACAACCATCCAGTGAAAGAGATCACCATAAACTGCTTTCTCTCCTCCTTTATCTTCCGTCAGGCCATCCAACCGTCTCGAGCAGTCATGGACAAACTGCGGCTCGCAGGAATCTCTGAATGGGACACCTAACGAAAAATTAAATTGAATTTCTTTAGCAGTGTGGCCAGCCTGTTGTTGAGCCAAGTCCCATGCAGCTTGCTACTCAAGTTAGGTTTCCCATGTCTGCTTTAGTACAGTGGTTTGGAACCATTTTGAGGTAATGGCTGGAATCACTGATGTTTCCGTGCGCCCGCGCGGTAGGCATTATTAATGAGAAAAGTACTTTAATTTTATGATAAATGTTAATAGCAGATACAAGTCACTTTTAAAACTATTAAATGTGAAAAAAAGAATAATGAAATTTTGAATATCGTTTTAAATTAGTTTAATTAAAGAGTAATTTATTCCTATGAATATTTAACAACTGATAATTGGAATGGCTTATGTTTTAATTGCTTTAGTAATAAGACTGTGGCTATGCTGGGGCACCACCTTAAAGGGTAGTAGTTGAATCGATCGACACCAGCTTAGGTTTTAAAGTCTGTTACTTATTTTATCGGTGGAACTGACGAACTGCTATGCTTCTAAGACGTAAACAGACTAACAGCAGTTGTCAAGCGCTGGGGAAAAACTCTGATGCAGAGAGAGACACATATATAGATACATAAACATACATTACATAAATATATATGTATGGATGTATATATATATACGAAGAGCTTCCACGCAGTTTCTTTCACTCACAAAACATTAACCAGTTTTAAATTACTTCCCGATAATCTGAAATCGATTTCAAATTACCCCTGCACTGCTCACATCAGACCCTCTCTGGTTTGCATAAAGTGATAAATTCTAAGGGTCACAACTCATGATATTTTCATAGTATTAAACGTAAAACATTCCAGGTTGAAAATTAATCTTAAAATGTCGAGATATATATGAAACAAAATATTGGGTTTTTAAATATCCCCTAACACTGTTATGATGTCCTCAAAAAAACACGTTGAACACATTAAACACATGCGTGGCGGTTGTGATAAGAAGTTTGCTTCCCAACCACATGGTTCCAGGTTCAGCTCCATGCGTGATACCTGGATTAAATGTATTTTATTATAGCCATGTGAGTGGATTTGATAGGCGGAGACTGAAAGAAGCCTGTCGTATAAATAGGACAGTGAGTGTGTGTGTGCGTGTGTGTGTGTGTGTGTGTGTGGTGTGTGTGTGTGTGTTTGAGCTTATGCTTGGCCGCAACCTTGCTTGACAACCGGTATTGGTATGCTTACGTCCCCATAATTAGCGGTTCGGCAAGAGAGAACGATAAAATAAGTACCAGGCTTAAATAGAAAAAAAGTTAATACTGGGGTCAATTCATTTGACTAAAATTTCTTTATGATTATGCCCCAGCATGGCCGCAGTCTAATGACTGAAACAAGTAAGAGGTAAAAGATAACACATCCTCGTCACTGTAATAATTTTGTGCCTTCAGACTATCAACTCTTCATGAAAGAGGGTTTGAGAGGCAAAAATCATTCCAGTGACGAGGAATTGAAAAATGTAGTGAAAAAGTGGCTCAAAGAACAGTCAACAGAATTTTACGGGGCAGGGATATATGCTCTCGTTTGAAGGTGGAACATTGCTATTGAGAGAAACGGTATATTGAGAAGTAGAGATGTGATCCACGGAGGACCAGCTTCATTTTGATGTATGATACATGTTTCTGTTTTGGTAATTATACCCGTCCTAAACAAAATGGCATTACTTTTTGACTCATCCTCGTATATATATATATATTTATATTTATATTTGTAACAAAATGTAATTTTTTATATATATATAAACATATTTATGTTACAAAATGTAATTATATATATGTATATTTATGCATTCCAAAATGTGATCGAAATATTATACAAAACAAAATCTATTAATACACTTGTATTTAAAATCCATACGAGAAGTATTTCTGTACAAAATGAGATGAATTAATACACATTAAATGTTATCGAATTATATTTACATATAAAACAAAATATATTCGTACATTATAAATGCAAACGATATGTATTTCTATAAGAAACAAAGTTAAATACTTTTTGACGGGTATTATTCTAAGTTATCGAAAAATAAAAGAATAAGAAGTTTGTTGCCCAACCATATGGTTCCGAGTTCATTCCCATTTCACGTCCGGCCCTTTGGTCAAGTGTCTTGCATAAAGACTATAACTGTGAGTGGATTTGGTCCACAGAAGGGGAAAAAACAAACCTTCTCTCTCTCTTTTCCTCCCTCTCTGTATTCTTTTATTCTGTTATTTGTTTCAGCTATTTGACTGCGGCCATGTTGGATTACCACATTTAGTCGAACAAATCGACCCCAGGACATTGGTTATCAAGTGATGATGAGGCGACAAACACAGAAAAAAAATACACACACGCACAAACACAAACACACACACACACACACACACACACGCACACATACACAGGCACACACACATATATATATATATATATATATATATATATACGACGGGCTTCTTGCAGTTTCCGTCTTCTATAGTAGAAGACACTGGCGAAGGAGCACATATATTTATATATATATGTGTGTGTGTGTGTGTGTGGTGTGTGTGTGTGTGTGTGTGTGTATGAGAGAGAGAGAGAGAGAGAGAGAGAGAGAGAGAGAGAAAGAAGAAAATGAAGAAACTTACCTGATGACAGTTTATTCAAAGATATTCAAATCCATATGAAGAACTCTGGTATAATCCGGACAACTAGGATGCTTACATCCCTTAAATTATTATAGGTCCTTGATGCAATTATGTACAGTAATACCTCGCCATATCCCGATTTCTTATTTAAAATTTCAGTGATTCCTCCATGGTCTTGTTTTGCATTTCTAATAAAATAAATATATACAAATCATAGAAATAATAATAGAATTATACAGTACAGTACTGTTTCCACTTCGCAGATTTTCAACTATCGTATATGTGTATATGTATATGTGTATGTCTGTGTGGGTGGCTCAGTGTGTCCCTCAACCCCATTTGACAACCAGTGCTGATGTTTTTGCGTCCCTGTAACCTGGCGGTTTGGCAAAAATAACCGATAGAATAAGTACCAGGCTTTAGAGCAAAAGTGTATTGAGGATCGATTCATTTGATTAAAATATTTGTCAAAGCGGTGCCCCAGCATGGGCGCAGTTTAATATCTGAATCAAGTGAAAGATAAAAATTGGCAGTTGCAAAAATTATAATAATTCTTATATTTATCACCTGATTGGAGGATTCGAGGTGGGTGGGGTAGGTGGGGGGTAATTATATGCGTCAGGAGGGAATCGAGCTCAAATGACTCCCCCCATCCCGATGATAACTAGAAATCATCTTAATCTAATCCGATCTCCCGGTAAGTTGAACCCGGTTTCAAGATACCGGAAGTTACGTTGAATGGTAGCGAACCTGAAATCACTATACAGGGGTTTTTTTGGTTGAAGACACTTACCGAGTGCGCCATGCAGTAGAACTGAACTCGAAGCTATAAGATTCTTAACCATATAGTGGCACTCCGTCGGTTACGACGACGAGTGTTCCAGTTGATCCGATCAACGGAACAGCCTGCTCATGAAATTAACGTGCAAGTGGCTGAGCACTCCACAGACACTGTACCCTTAACGCAGTGCACGGGGAGATTCAGCGTTACACAGAGTGTGACAAATCTGGCCCTTTGAAATACAGGTACAACAGAATCAGTAAGAAAGAGTGAGAGAAAGTTGTGGTGAAAAAGTACAGCAGGGTTCACCCCCCCCCCCCTGCCGGAGCATCGTGGAGCTTTATATGCTTTCGCTCAATAAACACTCACAACGCCCAGTCTGGGAATCGAAACCGCGATCCAACGACCGCGATTCCGCTACCCTAACCACTTTAACCATATTTTCATACATGGAAACAGTTTAATTTTTGAACTAGAATTTATGATAATAAACATTTTCAAAGTATTTTTTCAAAGGTAACTTCTTTTCTACTACTAACGTAATAAACTCCATTAAAATTTCTCTGTCTTTTAATTGCACATTTATTCGCTATTATTCTGTTTCACAGAAACAGATATTTTGTGAATTCTATAAAACAAGCATTTATAATTATTATTTTTCCTACATCATATCTATAATCACACATTATAAAACACATAAATAAAAACTTTTATTGACACCCAGAAAAATTAATAACTTAAAATATTGTTACATTTTAAACATAAAAATGAAATCTTATTGCGGAATAAAAATATTTATGTATGCTTTTATTGAATTTATCCTGCGAGATCCTTGTGGTTGATGCAGTCTCACAAGTTTTTAAAATCCTGTACCATGTCCGTTACGGTCGAATAAAGATCACCTATTTAGAAGTTCTAAGCGATTGTGTGCTAGTAGGAAACACAGTCAGTTAAAACCTGGTTTCAATAGATAAGAAGTAGAAAAAGCAATGAAATATAACTTTACCTCCTACCAAAACAATTACAATTTCATAGCAGTTCCACCTACCTGTTCAGAAATTATTGGGAAGCCATGATTAAAGTTATCTCGAGCAATATGATTACAATAAAACGCATTTCGGCTTTCTTGTTGTCTGATATTAAAATCTGCTGAATTTGTCTAAAAGGGGTCAACCGTCCACCTTAGAATGTTCATTTCTTTTACCCTAATTTCTATATCATTGAGCAGTTTCTTCAAGTGCTCAATCAAACCCTAAAATACCATTCTCTTGCAGATCGTCCTCAATAGTAGCAAGAACTGAAACTGCATCATCTTACGCCCAATATTGATTCTAAATAAAGTTTTCCAAATAGAACATTAGGAGGCTCTTTGAAAATTAAAGGATTTGTATTTCTACCTTGTAGCTGTTTAGCAAATTTAGTTTTTCACATATATCTGTAAGGTAAAAAACGTCCCATTTGCTTGCTAGGAGTATCTTTTTTTACTCAGCTATTTACTATTCAGAAACATTACAACACCGTCTCAAAGTTCAACAAAATGACGCAGGCAATTACCTTTAGAGATTGTTATCGGTTTTATGAACTTCAAAGCTGTAACATAATACTTAATCCATCCAAGACCTTCCAATGCCAATTTGAAACATGATTGATCAATAATGAATTATTACTGAAGCATCAAATCAATCTTTTTTCTTTTGCTCCCTCGATACTAAACTTAGGATATAGAAACAGCGTATGTGTTCATATGTGAGCATACGTGTATGTGTCTGTATGTATGTTTTTGATTGTAAATTTTAAAGAATTTCAATACTAGAATCATTTTTGGAAAAACAATGATAATGGTGTGCCCCGCATTCATTGAACCTGTATCCCTTAGTAATTACCAAATTTTTATTTTTGTACTACTAAATTCTTTCTGGGGTCACTCTGAAGCCATATAGCTCGAGGGCACAATTCAATGCAAGTTTTGTCTTCTCAATCCTGAAATCTTGCAGTACCGCTTTTAAATATTTTCTGATTTCTCTTAGACACAACCACAACTTTAGCGACATTTTGGGTCCACAGTTCCTTCACTCGTTGCAACCTTTAACTTGAATATTCTATCCTCTCTCTCCTGGGGTAACATTTATCCTTTTCTCTACTAAATTACCCTTATGCATGGTTCCAGCCCACATCTCATGTGAACATAGTCTACAACATCAAATAATCATTCTATGAGTAGAAACTGGTTAACCCATCGTTTTAAGGAGAATTTATTGGATGTCTAACGATATTGGAAACGGATCACATAAATCTGTTGCCTATCATTTCTCTGCTCCACCATCATCTTTCAGTGGATCTCTTGCATCCGACTTCTTCGCGAACAACGGTTCACTTTCTGCATAACTGTAGCGGCTCACCGAAGTGTCATGAATCGATTAGCTTCCACCTTCTCCCACTCATCTACACACATGTACATCCACTGATAAACGTTCACACATACACTTCATACAATCTATTGACACCACCCCTTCCAAATCCACGCATAAATAATGCTCGTTTCTTAATTCTTACGAAGACATCTTGTTTTGCTAATATCACGTCCACTCACACATTCATGCCATTACGATGTTATTTCAAAGTCATTTCTGTCACAACTATTGTTACGACCATTTTGTCTACCACCACCTTCCTCTTCAGCATAAACATTCACCATTCTTGCACTCTACCACACAGCGCATGGCCGACATTAACCGATGACTTAACACAGCTTATTCTATTTCAGACCAATGTACCTGTTTGTTTCTGATTTGTTCAATGTGCACTTGTATCCATATGCTGGTTCTTTAAGTCTTATGCATACATTTATTCTCCAACAGTACATCCGTTTTTCTATTGCAGATGTGTGGCTTGACAAATAACAATTTTCCGAAACGTAGACACCATGTATGTATGTATGTGTGTGTGTATGTATGTGCGTCTGTATGCATGTGTGTATATATGTATGTATGCATGTGCATATGTATGTGTGTAAGTGTGTATGTATTTATGTATGTATGTGTGTATGTATGTATGTATGTGTGAATGTATGTGCGTATGTAATGTATGTGTGTATGTATATGTGTATGTATGTATATGTATGTATGCATATATGTGTGTATGTATGCATGGACGCATGTATGTGTGTACGTATGTGTGTGTCTATGTATGCATTATGCATGTATGTGTGTATGCGTGTATGTGTGTATAGGTGAGATGTTGTAATTATAGTATTTCAGTGACAGTGTCCATAACTGGTGCTGGTATACCAGAATATGATTGTACGGTAATAATAACAGCGGTGTGTAGTTTGTGGCATTTGTAACAGTAGTAGCAGTAGTAGTTGTTGTTGTTGCTGTTGTGAAAGGTTGAGAGATGTTCAAAGGTGCGTGCGGGTTAATGGTTGTAGTGATGGCGGTGATAGTGACGGTCGTGTGTGTGTGGGGGGGGGCCGTCAGGTGATTATGCTCATGGTGTTATAGTAAATAGTGTAAGGAAGTGTGAATGCGCGTGGCCTAGTGGTTAGTATGTTGCATCCGAAATCGGAAGAGCATCATTTCGATTCCCAGACGAGTGGTGCGTTGTGTTCTTGATGCATAAAAAAAAGACAACTTGTTAATTCATTTCATGTTCCTGCAATCCACTCGGCTGTAAAGGGACACCCCAGTCCCGATGGATTGGCGTCTCCTCGATGAAACACGACCTATCCACCAAGCTCAGTGGAATGCTATCATTTAAAGTCAACAACAAACAACAATGCGACGAAGCGCAACGTGACCAGCGGTGCATAACTACATTCGATAATCTGGTCGTTGTTGTGATACAGTGATAATAGAAGCATGCTCTCAACACTACGGATGGTATAAGGTGGTGTGATGGTAGAAGCGTTAGCAAACGGAGGAAAGAATGCTAAGCAGCATTTCGCCCGTCTTTACGTTTTGAGTTGAAATGCGACCGAGGTCTAACTTAACGTATTTTTTTCTTTCCAAGTCGATTAAAGAAATACCATCTGAGTACTAAGCTCGATTTAATCGACATTCCCCTTTCCCGAAATTCCTGGCCTTGAGAGAAAATTAGAAAGCAATAACTTGATAATACTGTAGACTTAGAATTTTGATGTAAGTGATAACAGTATGGTACTGGAGGTGGTACTATAGTGACTGGTCACCTCCTCCAAAATTTCGGGCCTTGTGTCTTGAGTAGAAAAGAATATAAAGGATTTATATTATTATCAGTATTATTATTGTTGTTATTGTTGTTGTTGTCCGCCGAGGTCGACTTTGCTTTCATCCTTTCGGAGTCGATAAATTAAGTACCAGTTGTGTACTGGAGTCGACCAAATCGACTGGTCACCGCCTCCAAAATTTCTAGCCTTGTGCTTTGACTAGAAAAGAATATAAAGGATTTTTATTATTATCATTAATATTATTATTGTTGTTGTTGTTGTTGTCCGCCAAGATCGACTTTGCTTTTCATCCTTTCGAAGTCGATAAAATAAGTACCAGTTGTGTACTGGAGTCGACCAAATCGACTGGTCACCGCCTCCAAAATTTGAGCTTTGTGCTTTGACTAGAAAAGAATATAAAGGATTTTTATTATCATTAATATTATTATTGTTGTTGTTGTTGTCCACCAAGGTCGACTTTGCTTTCATCCTTTCGAAATCGATAAAATAAGTACCAGTTGGCAGTATTTCGCCCAACACTATGTTCTGAGTTCAAATTCCTCTGAGGATAACTTTGCCTTTCATACATTCGCGGTCGATAAATTAAGCACCGGTGAAACACTGGGGAACAATGTAATTGCCCAGTCTCCGCCCCACAAATTTCAGGCCTTGTGCCTACAGTAGAAAGTATTATTGTCAAAGCGGCGATGTGGCAGAAATGTTAGCGCACCGGACAAGATTCTACGCGGCATTTCATCAGTCGATACATTCTGAGTTCATATTCAGCCGAGGTCAACCTTGCCTTTAATCTTTTCGGGGTCGAAGAAATGAGTACCAGTTACGTACTGGAGTCAATGTAATCGACTTAATACCTTCCTGAAAAAAATAACAGTGCATGTGCCAGTAGTAGAAAGGTTTGTAATTGTTGTTATTGTTGGCCCACGTGGTGTCGGTGTTTGTCTTTCGTCTTTTCATTTGTTTCAGTCATTGGACTGCGGCCATGCTGGGGCACGTCTTTGAAAAACATTAGTCGACCGAATCGACCCCTGTACTTATTTTTAAGCCAGATACTTATTCTTTTGTCGTCTTTTAACGAAGCGCTAAGTCACAAGCTGCGGTGGGAGACAAACTCAGACACAAAGACACGCCCATATATATATATATATATATATATATATATATATATATATACATATGTATATATGTATGTATGTATGTATATATATATATATATTATATATATATATATATATAGATATATATATATATATATATATATATATATATATATATATACAGGGTGTCCCCAAAAAATGTATACACATAGTGGTTCGGCAAAAGAGAATGATAGAATAAGTAGGCTTACAAAGAATAACAAATTTACAATTATTTAAGGTGTGTATACATTTTGGGGGGGACACCCTGAATATATGTATATGTATGTATGTATATATATATATATATATATATAGTATATATATATATATATATATATATATATAATATATATATACATACATACATATACATATATATATATATATATATATATATATATATATATATATATATATATATATACATATATATATAGGTTATAAGAACAAACACGCACACATACGCAAATGGAGCCTGAAACATATGACCATATATATACACACACTTTACTTCACACAAGGGACACATATGGAGACAGGTCCACACATATAGAGATGCACACACATACATGCATATATACATATGCATACACACACATGCATACATACATACACACATACATACGTACAATCATGCATGCATAGGTACACACACACACACACACACACACTGACCCACGCACATGCGCACAAACAAACAAAAAGGAACGAAGTATAAATAAAGGACAGAGTCAAGACTATGGAAAAGGTTGCAAGACGCAACGAGAATTTTAGGAAAATAAAAATAAGAAGTAAGTGAAAATTTTACCGGTGAGTGTGTTAAAGTATAAGACACAAAAAGAAAATGACTTTCCCCAAACAGAACAGAATATGCTTTAACACACGAACTCATATCAGGAATCTTGCAAACCAAATTAAAAACGAAATATATTTATACATGTATATATATAGGGAGGGTTTACGAAAAAACAAAAGACGAAGACAGGTGGTGTACTAAACAAACAGATGTATTAGTATAACGCTCAGGAATAGAAAAGTCTTTTATGTTTCGAGCCTACGCTCTTCTACAGAAAGGGACACAGAAAAAACAAGGAGGGAAAAAAATGTGTGTAGTGGTTAACGATCTATCATGGCGACTGTGTATATATATATATATATTATATATATATAAAGCAGGATTTATTCGCGTTCAGAGTTGTTCATATATATATATATATATATATATATATTATATATATTATATATATATATATATATATATGTATATATGTGTGCGTGTTTGTGCAAATTTGTGTCTTTGTGTGTGTATGTCTTTGTGTGTGAGTTTCTGTGCGTTTTTGTGTGTGGGGGAGGGTTGGTGGGTGTGTGTATGCATGTATCCGTAAGCATCCTACAGCGAATCCGAGCTTAAAATAGCTGCAAAATTGTCTACGAACAATGCTAACTCAGCAGTATTGTGGAAGGTCAGTTCTGCAGCCAACACAAGCACCCCCCAGCCCTCCCGTCTCTCGCCCTAAAACACAGGAAATGCACAGAGACTTCCGGTCTTGCAAAATACTGGAAGGAACATTAAGTCACTGGATTAATTGCAGTTAATTCTTCACTCGACTATGGTTCGCTAATGCAACGGTAGCCTCAGGTTTGCGTTGCTACGGTAGTAGTAGTAGTAGTAGTAGTGGTGGTGGTGGTGATGTGGTTAGAGTAGTTGCTATTTTGGTGGGGTACAAGAGAAATGTTGGCAGTTGTATAACCTTTGGTGATGGCAATAATGTTTTGTATTAGTAGCGGTGGTGGTGTTGGTGGTGTTGGTTGAGGAAGTTGTAGTAGAAGTAGCAGTGGTAGTGTTGCTGTTGGCGGTCGTGGTGGTGTTGGTGGTGATGCTAGTGTTGAATATAGTTGTAGTAGCGGTGCTAGTGATAGCGGTGGGGAGTTGTGTTTGCAATAGCTGTGGTGATGGAAGGTGGTATTGTAGTAGGAGTAGTTGTGATGGTGGTGGGGATGGGTGTTGTGATGGTAATATTAAGGGTGGTGGTGGTGGTGGTGCTAGTTGGTGCAGGTAGGGATAGTAGAATTGGCGTTGATCGTGGAAGGGTTGTGTGGGTTGTGGTGGCAGTAGTAGTAGTAGTAGTAGTAGTGGTGGTGATGATGGTGGTGGAGGTAGTGGTGGAACTAGTAGCGGTGATAGGGGAAGTGGTAATAGTAGGAGTGGTGGTACTTGTTGTCCTTGAAGCAGCAGCAGCAGTAGCAGTGGCAGTAGTAGTAGTAGTAGTAGTAGTAGTAGTAGTAGTAGTAGTAGTAGTAGTAGCGGTGGTAGCGAGAGTCGAATTGATGTTAGCATTATAGATATTGTTTTCACCATCCTTGTTTTCAGTTTAAGCACAAAAACAGCAGTTTTGAGGGGAGGGTTAGGACCTGTTCAGGATTAGGTTTGAGTTTAGTCAATACAATTGACCCCTGTTCTTCGACAAATGCTAAAAATCCATTCCAAGAAAACTAACCAAAATTTGACGCGGATGGAATTTAAACCCAGAACGTAAAAAGCCAGAACTCTTTGTGTTCAAATCTACTTAGAACATTAACCCATTGATGGATACAGCTGATTTTTTTTAAAAACTGGAATATAGATTTTAATTAATCCTTTTACCCCTTCTTAGCTGTCAGATCTTTCTCGGTAGCCTCCTCTTCCGATGTAGTCTTAGTTGACGTATAGCGTGGAGAATTTAAACCTGCGGGAGCAGCCCCTTTTCGAGGTCTGGTGCAACCGATTTCTTCCACAGAGAGATGGAAACGGAAGAAAAGGTGGTAGAAGGGAAGAATTGTCAACGCTTAAGGGACACTTTATCGGTCCCGAAAGCAGGAAAAATCGACATTCCTGGCATTCAGACCGCAGACAGCTGGAATAGATAACAAGAAGACTTGTATCCGATGCTTTAACTAATCTTTCAATATGCTGTCTGTAAAAGTTCTAAAAATGGTTGTCCAAACGTGAGAACAAGGTGCCCTCTGAACTGTGCGCTTGTGCGCTCGCACACGTTTTACAAATTGCACACAAAAGGTTTTAAAGATGAATTAGAATTTATTTAATTGAAGATATTTTTCGTTTAATTTCATAATAAAATCGTAATTCACATTTAAAATTGCTTTGGAATTAGCTTAGAATGCCAGTATGGCATTTGAGCGACGGTTATTCAAATGGATGCGCTCATGTTTACAAAGAATGATAAAAACTGCACACAGCGGACACGTTTTTGTACACTTCTATAGCAAAAGTGAAGAAGGGACGTTACTTATGACCCTTCTAATGTAATGAGTTACCAACATTCATAAGTTCTTATTAAAAATCGAAACCGTGGCAAAGAAATATGATTTGCATAGAGAATTGTTCAAAAGTACGTGAACACAAGATATTCACTTCATGTATTTCTATTAATTTCTTATAAATTCGAGAGATTTGGCTGTTATTTCTTGCTGGTCGAGTGACAGTGCAGAGGCTCTTTCACTGACTCGTTTAGCTGTGAGCATAATGGTTGGGTGGATGGATGACTGTAAAATGGATGCTGCTTGAAGAAATGGACATTAATAATTCATAATTTGAGTTATTAGCTGACTTTTTTAAAATACATTCATCATTAATATTCATTTTTAGCTGAAACTTAATCACCTATTAAATTATGCACACTGATATTCAGAATAAGTAAGAGAGTGCAAACGACCGTAGGAATGTAATGTGGTTAAGGAGCAACGTATGGGAAGTGTAGAATAGCGGTCAAAGCACTAGTGAACTGTACGTGTTTATGAGCTTGTGTGTGTATGTATGTATATGTACATATGTGTGTTTGTGCACACACACATACAAACGCATACACACACACTCACACACGCAAACAAACAAGCAGAAACACGCATTTCAATTTTAATCCACAATTAATTTCATTCTATTATCTGCGGGTTTTATAGAGATAACGGTTTTTAAGTCTTCAAAGCTTATGAAGCAGATAAATAATATAGAGGGAAATATATTCTATGTTCTTTAACGAATTCAACTTTATAGCAACCATAGCAGAGTGAATTTCTCAGCCAGAACACTTAATCTTCACATCAATAAATTCCAACGTACGTCAAGCTAAAAGATTTAAAGCTACTCAGAGATCACAATATAAATCTAGATATACTTCAGAATGGAAGTCATAAGATTTAGTCGACAGGTGTACTGGCTTCGTCATGGATAGAAAAACATACGGTGAGTACGAACAAGTATATACACACACACACACACACACGCAAGCATGCACGCACGCGCGCACGCACACACACACACACACACACACCACACACACACACATGCTTTCAGATAATAATTTCTGTACAGCGATATGTAGAAATACCAGATCGCCGTTGAATGTTCCCGAATTCCCTGCTGCGTACGAATATAACACGACTGGGTTTTAGTAGATTTATTCTTGTGCATATGTCTCTATGCGCATGACAAGAAAACACCGAAAAATGTTCGTGAAATGGTTTGTAAAGTTTCATAAACTGCAGAGTGTTTCATGACTTTTATTTTTATCGTCACACATTTAATATTTCTTTGGTGATCTGCATAACAAAATGTTCCCTATGCTGACAGTGAGACAGTATAATGTTATATATTTTGTTAAACAAGCACTACTACTACTACTACTACTACTACTACTACTACTACTACTACTACTACTATTAATAATAATAATAATAATAATAATAATAATAATAATAATAATAATAAGCTCAGGCGCAGGAGTGGATCTGTGGTAAGTAGCTTGCTTACCAACCACATGGTTCCGGGTTCAGTCCGACTGCGTGGTACCTTCGGCAAGTGTCTTCTACTATAACCTCGGGCCGACCAAAGCCTTTGGTAGACGGAAACTGAAAGAAGCCCGTCGTATATATATATATATATATATATATATATATATATGCATATAATTATACGTGTGTCTTTTGTCTGTGTTTGATTTCCCACCATTGCTTGACAACCGTTGTCGGTGTGTTTACATCTCTGTAACTTAGGTGTTCTGGTAAGGGACCGATAGAATAACTACTAGGCTTATAGAGAATAAACCCTAGGGTCGATTTATTCGACTAAGATCATTTAAGGCGGTGCTCCTGCATGGTCGCATTCAAATGACTGAAACAAGGAAAAGAATATATATATATATATATTCTTTTCCTTGTTTCAGTCATTTGAATGCGGCCATATATATATACATGTTTATGTACGTGAGCACCTTACCATGTTCTTATCTGTGCACACTCTACTATGACCTGTTGTAAAAATCTATGCTACCGTACCCTATTAAACTCCGCATCCTCCACCATATGCTTACATTATTTCAACACAAGGTTAACTTCCCGTAAAAGTACAGCACCGAAACTTAAAGACATTAATCTCTCACATATTAACCTTTCGCTAATCTATCGACCTCCATCCTGAAACTAGAGACATCTAATCAGGCATCTTATTTGGATCAAAATACCAAACATTAAATCGGTGAATTTCAGTTCTTGTAACAATATTTTGTTGTTTTACACAATGGCATCGAAAAATAGGTTTATAAAAACCACCGGAAATATTATGTATATTTGATACGGCAAAGTACATATTGATATATTTCTCAAAGATTGACTCTTAACACAGCTTACAATGTTGTCGGCGTTGTTGCTAAGCGTCGAACAGTCAAATGGGATTACATTGTCTTGTGACATATTGATGTCCGACACTCGTGAGACGCTGCAGAAATTCCCCAGTGCCACTATGGGGTTTGTCATTCCAACATGCGTAGTTTTATGACGACCTATATTTCAATGCTTCTGTGTTAATTTCCCCAACACCACCACCAATACCACTCCTATTCCCACGCCGACGACTTCAATTGCTTCTTCATATAGTCATTATAACAATACTTGGTCGTGGATAGAATTATTGTGGCTGTGTCGATGTATGTTTGTGTACGTACATGGGTTAAGTCTATGTGCGCGTGTGTGTGTACGTACTGTATGTGTGTGTGTTCAATTAATAATAGTCATGATCTTCACAAAATATTTTTTATTGGCCTACAATTATTATTACTTTTTCCCCTGTAGATTAAATTTCTTCATTACGGGTTGCAAAAAAAACGTTGATAATTGTATGTCGTACAATTGTAACTGTTGCGACGGCCCCATACTCCTCTTTCATCTCACACATTTATGCGAAACGTGTAAATTAGCCGAATGGATATAAAATTTAATAAAAATCAAAAATTGAAATACAGACGAAAAATATTTTTTTATATTTCTTCTTCCAAGAACTGCTTTCTAAATTCATTTTCAGTTCAATTTTACTAAAGAGTTTTTAATTCTTAGTGTGTATATTAGCAGTCCAGGAATGAAGAGTACTGGCGGAATCATTAGGCACCCGACAAAATGTTTAGGCGATATTTCTTCTGGCTCTCTAACCTCTGAATTCAATTACCAATGAGATCGACTTTGTCTTTCTTTCTTTTGGGGTCGACGAGTTAAGTACAAATTCTAGTCCAAGTCCTGGGCTCCCTCCCCAAACAATTTCAGGACTAACGGCTATATTAGAAATAATTTGGCAGTGAGGAATGCAGAGATCTGACAGAATCGCTTGCACATCGGACAAAAATGCTTAAGTGACATTGTTTCCGGTTCTCTCGGCTCTGAATTCAACTATCATTGAGGTTGACTTTGACTCTCATCTTTTTTAGGTCGATAGTATAAACACCAGTTGAGTACTGGAATTGACATAGCAAATTGACCCCTTCCCCTCAAAATTTCAAGTCTCCTGCCTATATTAGAGCGAAGTTTAGCAGCGCAATAGGGCGGAAAGCTTACATAGTAGTGAGAACATTGAGAAAAAATATATAGTGGCGTATCTTCCGATCTTTTTGCATTCTAAGTACAAATCCAGCCAAAGCAAATTTTTCATTCATTCCTCCAGGGTCACTAAAATAAGATTCCAGCCTAGTACTCGGTCGATGGCATCGGGTAACCCTGCTCCTCTGAAACTTCCGGGTCTCTTGCGCCTAAATTGGAAACAATATCAGTCACCCATTCACTTGCACTCAGTCGTTTACGACCACGACGAGGCTCCCATTTGATCCGATCAACGGAACAGCTTGCAAGGTAAATTCACGTGCAAGTGGATGAGAACTCCACAGACATGCATACCTTGAATGTAATTCTCAGGGAGATTCAGCGTGACACAGAGTGTGACAAGGTTCTACTCATTTTTGCCAGCTGAGTGAACTGGAGCAACGTGAAATAAAGTGTCTTGCTGAAGGACACAACCATCTGCCAGGAATCGAACTCACGACATTCAACCGAATATCATAACCAGTTAACTAATTGCTTACATATTTCTTTGCGTTCTGAGTTCAAATTCCACCGACATCAACTTTGCCTTTCAGAGTCGATACCAAAAGTACCAGTTGAACAGTGGGGTCGATGTAATCCTCCCAGAAGATTTCAGGCCTTGTGCCTATAGTAGAAATGGTTATATTATTATTTATCATTAAGGCAACGATCTGGAATTATCATTACCACTGTAGGTTAAATGCTCAGTGGAATTTCGTCCATTTTGCTATTTGATTTCTAATTCCGCCGACGTCGACTAGGGCTTTCGCTGTTTCAGAGTCGATAAAATAAAAACCAGTCAGATACTGGGGTCCATGAAACTGACTAACCCCTCCACGAAAATATCAGGCCTTGCGCCTATAGTAGAGAGGGCTATTATTAATTTTCTGAGTGAGTGTGAGTTTTTTTCGTATCCCAAGTGCATCCTGTAAATTACTGGGGTAAAAATCGATAAAAGAGAGACAAAGAGACAAGGCCCGAAATTTTAGGGGTGGGGGCCAGCCGATTACATCGATCCCAGGACTTAAATTACCGTACTTAATTTATTGACCCCGAAAGGATGAAAGGCAAAGTCAACCTCGGTGGAATTTGAACTCAGAACGTAAAGACTGACGAAACAAAGAGACAAAGAGACAGCACTTTAATACCATGGATCGGGTATCTAACAGCGACAATAAGAACATTAATTATCTTTCTACATTGATTAGATGTTACAAATATTAATTCCCAACGTAGGCACAAAACCTCAAGTTTACAGAATTGATACGGTCAATTATACCGACTCTATTGTATTACTGGATCTTATTTCAAATATTGGTTTCAAATTTTGGTCCTAGGCCAGCATTTTGGAGGTGGGTGCAAGTCAATTATATCGACCCCATTGTCCTACTGGTATTTATTTTATCAACACCGAAAGGCTTAAAGGCAAAATTGACCTCGGTGGTTTTTCAGCTCTAAACGCAGAGACGGACGAAAAGCCGTTAAGCATTTTGCCTGGCGCAGTAATGATTTTTTAAGCTCGCCGCCTTTAACATGTTTAATATTCTTTTCTACTCTAGGCACAAGGACCGACATGTTTGGGAAGGCAGCCAGTAGATTAGATCGACCCCAGTACGCAACTGGTACTTAATTCGTCGACCCCGGAAGGATGAAAGGCGAAGTCGACCTCGCCAGAATTTGACATCAGAACGTAAAGACAGACGAAATGCCGCTAAGCATGTCGCCCGGCATCTTAACGCTTCTGCCAGCTCGCCGCCTTAAAAAAAGAATGAAAGGCAAAGTCGACCGCGTTAGAATTTGAACTCAGGACGTTAAGACAGACGAAATACCTATTTCCTTACTACCCACAAGGGGTTAAGCACGGAGAGAACAAACAAGGACAGACAGATTAAGTCGATCATATCGACCCCAGTGCGTAACTGGTACTTATTTAATCGATCCTGAAAGGATGAAAGGCAAAGTCGACCTCGGCGGAAGTTGAACTAAGAACGTAGAGGCAAACGAAATACCGCTAAGCATTTCGCCCGGCGTGCTAAAGTTTCTGCCAGCTCGCCATCTTAATTATTACAAATATTGACAAGAAACATATACATTGCACCCTATCCAATACTTTTCTATGTATTGTGTTGACCGGAACGTTCGTGCCGATTTATAGTAGCTTACCTTTCGATTTATTTTAGAACATGGTTGAGTTCATAAAACAGGATTTGACTACACCTCCATTTAGAGCACAGTTTAAGCTATCTTTTCGTGGAAGAAGGTTTATGTTCCTCTAAACTGTGTTAATTCTGTAACCCTTTAAAATGGAAGATAAAAAAGTTCATTTTCGGCACTTGATGCTTTTCTTTTTCCGTAAAGGGAAAAGTGCTTCAGAAGCAACCAAAGAAATAAGCGCAGTTTACGGTGAGGCTTCTTTATCCGAAAGAAATATACGGAAGTGGTTCCCAACGTTCCGAGCTGGAGATTGTAGCCTTATTGATAAAGAGCGATCAGGCAGACCATCCACTACAGATGATGGCCAAATCAAGTCATTAATTGAGAATAACCCACATTGCACAACCCGAGAATTGGCAGAAAGCCTCAACCTATCAAAAATCCGTTGTTCATGAGCACCTGGTAAAGCTTGGGTACACAAATCGCTATGATGTTTGGGCACCACATGAGTTGAGTGAGAAGAACCTTTTGAATCTCATTTCCATCTGTGATTCGCTTTATAAACGGAATGAAAACGCGCCTGTTTAAAAGCAAATTGTGACAGGTGGTGAGAAATGGATTATCTACCGAAATGTTCAGAGTAATCGATCCTGGAGTAAGCGACATGAGCCACCCATAGCCACCCCAAAAGCGGGTCTTCACCCTAAAAATGTCTTGCTTTGTGTCAGGTAGGATTGGAAAGGAATTCTGTACTATGAGCTTCTCCCATGTAACCAGACAATTAATTCTGAGAAATACTATACACAACTGGACGAGTTAAAAGCAGCAATTCAAGAGAAACATCCAGAATTGGCCAACAGGAATGGTGTTGTTTTCCAACATGATAATGCAAGACCGCATGTTTCTTTGGAAACCAGACAGAAATTGCTGCAGCTCAGCTGGGATGTGTTACTCCGCCCTCCATATTCACCAGATATTGCTCCTTCGGATTTCCACTTATTCAGATCTCTGCAGAATAGTCTTAATGATAAAAATTTCAATTTCAATGACGTAAAAAGATACCTTGATAAATTCTTTGCCATGAAACCCTCTCAATTCTAGGAAGAGGGTATTTTCAAGTTAAAGGAAAGATGGAGACGCATTGTGCAACAAAATGGTTCATATTTGTTTGATTATAAATGTAATGGCAAGTATTTATTGACCTTTCTCTTTCCTTTAAAAATCGGCACGAACTTTCCGGACAACCTAATACAAATAACAATGGAGATGCCAATGAGATGTTTTTCGCTTGCTAGAAATAGCAAGCAAATTTCTTCTTAAATTTTATTCTAACGTTTAAAGCATCTGCGCTGTACCCCGCTCTGTAAGAAAAACTATCCCAAATATCCCTCAAACAACGCCTGACCCGACAATTTAAAATAAAGAACGGATGCACTGGAGTAACATAGTTGTATATATCTCCAAAATGATGGGATGGTCACCGATGGAATAATTTTAGACAAAATGTCTACTCGACCAGGTTTGAAAAGCGGCTTAAAAACAAACTCTACAACAGCAGCAACAAAAAACAAAAACAAAAAAAAAACTAATGGAGAATTCATATAATATTAACAAAAAATATAAAATGAAAGGAAAACCACTGTCTTGTCGCAAGACTAACTTTGCATCGAAGCTAAAATCGTTATTTCTTCAACTTTATATATATATATATATATATATGTCTGATGTACAATCTACGGACATTTTAACTCTCGTAACTATCGCTTCTGCGTTATTATACGTGGTTTCAATATGTGTTAATGTAATATTTAATGTCCTACTGTTTTGCCATTGTCCTTACGCTGATTGAATTATCGAACATGTTTCTATCCCCTGAACCGATCAGGTTTCTCTCAGGAATGCAGT
>NC_043010.1:22365835-22370835 GCF_006345805.1 Octopus sinensis
AGATAAGTTCGATTCCTGAAGATCCGTTAAAAAGTCTTGAATTTACAGAATATGTGCATGTCCCTATAGTTCATAGTGAATTATTAATCAAGTTATGTGAAGAAATTTTGGGTACAATCATGCGAAAATATCAGGGAATCCGAATGAGAAGCAAAATGACAGTCTTATTCTGTAGAGGGGCAGATTGTTATTATCTGATGTTTTTCGGCTGACGAGTACGAGCCATCTGTATTTACTACATTTTTTGTAGCTTATTAAAGATGTCCTCGTACGAAACAATTGTACCGAGATTTTAATCCATTCTTGTTGCTTTTTTCCTATATGTAATCACCCCACTTGTCGTATGGTTAACACCATATAGATTTCCGGTGCATCCTAGTTAAGGACCATATTCATGTGAATTCATTAGCATTCACTTGAATCTCAATTACTTAAACCGTATATATATATATATATATATATATATATATATATATAAGAATATAAGGATAAAAATCATGTTAATGATTGTTATCACGTAGTCAGCATCCTATAAAGATTTATAGGCAATTAATGCATTAAATTAATAATAATATTCATATGTAAAGTTCCAGCTGGAGATTTTGGTAGTTTTTGAAGGTACCGGCACTTCAAGGATGCTGGAGAACGGTCGTTTCTGTCCGATCTCCATTGATATAATTATGTGTGTGTGTGTGTGTGTGTGTGTGTGTGTGTGTGTGTGCGTGTGTGTGTGTGTGTGTGTGTAGAACATGAAATAAATGAGAAATAATGAAAGCTTCTAAAATAATACATAAAGATTTACAAAACAAAAGACTTTTATATTGCAGGCGCAAAAGCAGTCAAAGATATGTGTGTTTAGTAAGATTTAATTATTTTAAACAGCTTGGACTTTAAGCTAGCAACAGCTGCAAATCTTCAACTGTTGGTCGTAGTCGTTGAGACATATATTTACGTGGTAGTGGTGGTGGTGGTATATGTTAAGATGTATATATATATATATATCACAGTTTTAAATTCTCGAATAAATATCGCTCGAAGTGTTCGTAACAGTCCACTAATTCTGGTCTTTCATTTAGAATTCGGCAAAAAGTTAGTTTGTTATATTTCACTGACAAAGGTCACTCGTCCTGGCTCCATTGATATAAGGGGACTTCTGATGTTTTGTACAGCGATGGATTCTATAATTGTGCACGTTATTATCTTTCGAATTTCCTACATCTTTAGATAGTGACGTGCTGAATCATTTCTCTCCAGTATCCCAATACATACAAAAGTTGGGAAATGTTTTTTTAAAGATTTGTCAGTAAATTCCATATATATTTGTGTTTCACTGTTACTTGCAAGCAAGGTCTTAGCTCAGTAATCCAGTGCTTTATAAAATCCTCTACCGTTGAAAAGTACACAGAGAGGGAAAGAGAAAAGTTTCAATGTCAGTCGTCAACGGAAAATGCTTTCCAGGTAACATTCGCACGGACATTTCACTTACATGGCTGATTATAACATTTACCATTTCGTTTCGGATTTTGCGTTTATCTGTGTTGATATCGTTTCTTGGTGACATGTATTCTACATTAGAAGCTTCACTTCCTTGTTATAATGGGCAATAGATTAATACGTAATGTATTTCCTAACAATTTTTTTTATCTGAGATTGCGAAGAATAATTCGTATTTACATTAATGCAATTACTCGGTAGATATAAACCTACAGAGAAATTGCTGTGTATTTATTCAAATTTAAGACAGAATGATTAGTTCAGCATTTGGGGAATTATAGATTTTTTCAATGACATCTATCTAAGACAATCAAAATTATGATCAAGGACGTGATATGAATGGTGGAAATGAGGCGACATAACCTATGCGAGGCGAGAGAATCCTGCACGTTAAGTATTAAAAAGATCACCAAAGTTCACCTCGGTTATGTTTTCTCCTTCCATCAGAGTTAAATCGAATTAACTGTTGTTTAGCAAATAGCAACACACGCACGTACACACACGCACGTACACACACACACACACACCACACACACACACACACACACACACACACACACACACACACACACACGTGTGTGTGTATACAGTGTGTGGATGAAAGTGGAATAACATTAGCATACATAGCAGAGAATATGGTTCAAACTGATGGAATTTAAATTCCAATCCCTTCATCATCGATCAGGGTCTTTGCATAGAATATAAGCTCTAAGCACCCTCCTTACAGAGATGTTATGGAAGCAGAGAGGCAAATAAGCACAGGTATGCTTTAGGCATATATTTACATGGAACACAATATACAGATTTACAAAGAAGACAGACCAGAGTATGAGTGTATGAATGTGTGTATATATTAATGAACATATGTGTGTTTAAGCATATGTTTCTGTGTGTGTGTGTGTGTGTGTGTATGCATTATTATTTATCGCTACAAAATGGTCGTATGTTTCAATTTCTGGGGATTTTTCGTAGAAACCTCGTAGACTGAAACTTGTGACTTCCTGTCAGGAATCATTGCAAAAGAAGACAACATACAGTCAACCTCGTCAACATTCCTTTAATTGAAACTCGCTCCTAATCCTCAAACAGCTTTTTCATACATGTTTGTGCGTGTACGTATGTGTGCTTGAGTGTACATCAATGTGTGAGTGTGTGTGTTTGTTCCAAAGAAAAGTTACGACAGTGAGTGAAGGAAAGGCTGAAAGCTTCTTTCGTAGAATTCAACAAACTTTGATAAATATCTTGCATGAAACACGTTTATGACTTTTTTACTGGTTACTGTGTCTGTATATGTGCAAGTGTGTATATCCTGTGGATTTATGTGTATATATTTATAAATATATATATAGGTGTGTGTATATATATATACATACATATATATATATGTATGTATATATATGTATGTATATATGTATATATATATACATATATACATATATGTATATATATGTGTGTGTTTGTGTGTGTGTGTTATAATTTAGAAAAAACTCCGAGTACTATAATGACAAATTCTTAACTGTTTGTTCTAAATTATAGCATATATAAATAATCATATATTTATCTAATATCTAATATCTCATTATTTTGTTGTTAGTTTTATTATTATTATTGTTATATATATATATATATATATACACTCATAATTGTGTATGGGGTATTATTTCTCTTTGTTCCACCAAAACTTTGGTTCCGTGTTTTCTTTTGTGTGTGTTTGTGCCTATTTATGCACGTTACTGAATACATAAGATGAACGGAAACGTATTTGAGTCTTAGAAACAGCAGTGTTTCTTTTCACGTGTGGGAAAAGTGTTGAATCCCCTGACAGACTGTTTCACCGTTCGATGAACGCTCCTAACAAATGGCTTCATCCAATTTTCCTCCCCTACAGAGCATACTGCTGCTAATACAAATATCATTAAGAACATTGAAGACAAAAGATATTGGTATGATAAGCTCAGGTCTGTACGACTATCACTCGAAAAGTGAGGCAAGATAACGAAAAACTGGCTAGAAATGTAAAATTCAAATGTAATCCGCCATGCGCTTTTTGGTCGTCTGCGTTGACCTTCTTGAATTCCTAAACGATACATATGCAGATTATTCTGCCCATGTTGATTACAACCACAGAAGATTTCTTTGTTTCATTACGTTTCACATGATTATAAACAAAAGCATTAAAAATAAATCCAATCGATTCTGAATTATTAAAGTTTGTGGAATGATATTTTTAGGTCACGTGAATCCTATTCCTTTTTCTCTAAAATGGCTGGTTAATCACCATAATTGTATGATTTGGTCTTAGAAAGAAGTTTCTAGTGCACTTTAACCATTTTCGAAAATAATTTGTGTTCTTGCAGTCTGGTGTCTGAATTCATTCTAAAATAGTGAAATTAATACTTGGAAAATCAATAAAATATATAGACATCAGGTAATGATATATTTCGTCAAGTATTTTTTCTGATTAAAATTATTAGTTTATTGAAACGATAATGATATTTGCCACTTTCAGTCCAATTATATGTGCGTGTGTACGTGTGCTGTGAGAATATGTGTCCATGTATTTGCGTGTATAAAAGCAGGTACGTATGTACATTTGCCTGCATGTATACAAACACACATACACACACACACGCATATACGTATATATATAAGCACTCACATTTGTATGTATGTATACATGCACATACGAATATGTGTGCATATATATATATTATATATATATATATATATATATATATATATACCTGTATGAATATACATGCATTGATTTATGCTTCTATGTGTGTCTGTATACATACATCTATGTGTAATGTAAACGATGAGACAGAAACACGAAGGAAACACATTCAATACAGTAAATAATATATATATTTTAGCATTTAGATTATCATTATTATTATTATTATTATTATTATTATTATTATTATTATTATTATTATTATTATTATTATTATTATTATTATTATTATTATTGTTATTATATCATTATTTTTATTTATTATATATATACGTGCGAACGTGGTGGTGTGTTTAAGAATTAGCTTTGCAATCATGTACTTTCGAGCGCAGTCCAAGTATGCTGCACGTGAGAGAAGGGTCAGATATATATGTATGCATAGCTATATATATATATATGTGTGTGTGTGTGTGTGTGTGCGTGTGTGTGTGTGTGTGTATGTGTGTGTGTGTATGTATATAATCCCACCCCTTCCTTTTAACTGCTACCCCCATTAAACTGTATTCCTACCTGGTTTCTCATCTCTCATCTGATTTTTACTTCTTTCATTCACCTCCACTTTTCTTTCACACCCTTCCTTAACTTTTCTATTGTACTTTTCTTCTGATGAAGGACTAGTGTCCGAAACGCTGTTTAAAACACTTTTCATTCTCTGGCAAGAATTAAACTAATGCAACATTTGTTAAAAGTAGTCCCACTTAAATTGTCTTTTTTATTCTCGTTTATGTTTATTGTCTTCAGAATATTTTGAAATCAAACTTTATCAGTC
>NC_043010.1:22375835-22430835 GCF_006345805.1 Octopus sinensis
GGCAGCTCGTTCTCTGCAGATTAGTCATGGTTCTACTTGTCAAATCACCCACGATGAGCTCAGCTTCTATAAAGTTTGTGCAAGATGGGTGCAACAGAGCTTACAGCAAGACACAGTGCATTGCTGGCCAGCAAACTGAAGCCAGCAATTCGCACTAAACGCCGAAGCTTATTGTCGAAGAAAGATTTGTGGTTGCATGACAATGCACGCACACACACGGCCGCCCAGACCGTTGAAACCATAAACCAATTGGGTTTTGAGGTGCTGGAACACAGTCTACAGCCCAGATATCGCTCCTTTCGACTAGCATGACTTTAGATTGCTCAAAGAGGGATTTACGAGGTCGTCGACTTCCTATGGATGAAGATGTGAAAGAAGCGGTACATAAATGGTTGCTCGGTCAACCGAAAACGTTCTTCTTGAAGGGAATACGCAAGCTGAACCAAGTGCATCGAAAAGGAAAGAGACTGTATAGAAAAATGACATACTTGTTTATCCCCTGCTTTTGTGTAAATGCATTGAGGAAACAAGAGTGCGTATGATTTTTACACTCCCAGGTATATATATGCACCGAGTTTCTTTCAGTTTCCGTCTACGAACTCTACTCACAATGGTTTTGTTGGCCTTGAGACATAGTAGAACACACTTGCCCAAGATGTCACGCAGGACGCAGGAGAAAGAATTTTTTCGTCATGGATAACTACAGTGAATTTGCCTTTAGAAGTTGAAGTATGTCACAGACATTTTTCAACTAACCTAAACTTCGTTTGTTCCTAAACACTGCAAGGTACTGGTTCTGTTGAATTCTTTCCGACCGAGCTGTCTAATAGTACGACTCGGTTATTGACCGCATTTTAGTTGAATATACGACTTTAAATCTGCCCAGAGTCACCTCTCTTAGCTATCCACTTGATAAAGGTAAAAGAGCTAGAGAAGTTGCGTCTGAGAATGATATAGAGCAACACTGTGCAGATGAAATAACACCTTTTACCATACGAGAGAATTTTTTATCCAGCGTAACTGCAGTGAACTTGCTTTTAGAAGTTGAAATATCTCATAAATATATCTTAAATCAACTGAAGTTCACTTATGCCTGAAAACTACCTGATGCTGATAATGCAGAGTATATATGTATACGAGGGGCGTTCAATAAGTAATGCCCCTGACCCACTTCCGATAGCAGTAAAGCAACGAAACTTGGCACAGTTATTAGTCTTTTTCTACATAGGAACCACCCAGAGTTACGCATTTCTCCCATTGCTTGATGCAGCTCTGGAGACCGTTTTTGTAGAAGACCCCAGCTTGGTCCTCCAACCTGAACGTGACTTCAGAAATCAAGGCTGTATCATCTGGGAAACGCTTTCCTTTCAAACACAACTTCATGACTGGGAAGCGGTGAAAATCAGAGGGTGCAAGGTCAGGAAAGTAGGGGGTGGGTGGGGAGGAGTTCATAGCCATACGCCTGTGCTTCTGATCTGGCGACAAGCGAGTTGTGGACCGGAGCGTTGTCCTGCAGGAGGAGGATGCCTTTGCTGATCTTGCCCCGCCTCTTGATTTTGATAACTTCTCTTAATTTCCTCAAAAGTGAAGCATAATAGGCTCCTGCAATTGTGGTACCCTTTGAGAGGAAATCTGTCATCACTACTCCGTCCTGGTCCCAGAAGACTGTGAGCATGACCATGCCAGCGGAGGGCTGCACCCTTGCCTTCTTTGGAGGGAGTGATTCACGGTGCTTCCACTGCATTGACTGGGCTTTGGTCTCTGGATCATCGTGATGGACTCAGATTTCATCCTGTGTAATCAGTCTTTTGAAAAACTTTGACTCATCTTCTTGGCACATCTCCAAATTCACCCTCGAGCACTCGACGCGTTCTTGCTTCTGGAAAGGCGTGAGCAACCTGGGAATCCATCTGGCAGACACCTTTTGCATATGCAAATGGTCATGAATGATAGTTTCCACAGACCCGGTACTAATCTTGACCTCATGGGCTATTTGGCGAATAATTATGCGTCGATCTTCCAAAATGGCAGCCTCAACTTGACGGACAGATGCCTCATCAATGGCAGAAGGGGCGACCAGATCTGGGAGCTGTTTCCACAGAGTTCCGATCATGTTTGAATTCACGATGCCAGCGTTTTACAAGGTCATATGATGGGGCATCATCACCATAAGTTACTTTCATTTTATCAAAAGTCTCCCGTGGTGTGCGTCCTTTCAAATACAAAAACCGGATCACTGCTCGACACTCAACAGGCTCCATTTCACACTTGACTCGGTTCAAACACCTGTAAATCAGAAACCACAATTAATTCAGAGCTGTAATTTGCGGTCGAAGTGTGCGGAAATAAAGAGAAAAGGAATAAATTGACTCAAGGCGCGGGTAACATGGGAGACAACTGTGACTTGGCGTGTGTGTGTGTGTGTGTGTGTGTGTGTGTGTGAACTCATGTAGATATGCGGGTTGTGTTGGAGCTAGTATGTGTGAAATGTGTATATGAAGCTATATATATATATATATTCTTTTAGTTATTTCTGTCATTTGACTGTGGCCATGCTGGAGCACTGCTTTTAGTTGAAGAAATCGACGACTCATTCTTTGTGAGAGACTGATAGAATGGACATAGTTCCATCTTAACAAGAGCACTCAGAGAGCACAAACCTCTGCCAAGGCAAAACCAACGTCCTCTAAACAATTAGGCAGAGATGATTTTTAAAACGAGAAGAGCTGAAATACATTCGATTCCTCTCACAAACGAGAATACTAAAAATGAAACTGACTGCTATCAAAAATTAAGAAAAAAAAACAGGAAAAGTAATAATCCAGAATCCTTGTCCGGTACTAGATCAATCCCAAAATCTAATCAGTCACAAGGACAAACATCCCTGACAGTTTCATCCGAATCCATCCAGCGGTTCTTGAGATGTCTTGTTCACTGGCAAACAAACAAACAAACACGACTGTAAAACAATACCTCCGCAATCTCTAAGGCGGAGATAATTAAATACGAGCCTGTTTGATCAAAGGAAAAGGACTTTACATATACAAACAGAGTCACTCGGAACTCTCAGCAGGAGCAATATATGTTATTCATAAAATCTTTCGATTGATCCAAGTTTAGTAGAACTCTTCTATGGTGTGGATTGCCGTGGGTCGATCTGGTTGAGATGGCACACAGCTGTGCCTTACCAATCAGACTATCGACGACAAAATTAAACACTTAATTGCTTCACCAACCTATTCTATCAGTCTCTCTTGCCGAACCGCCAAGTTTCGGTTGTCAAGCGATGGTGGAGGAACAAACACAAACACACGCACACAAATACACACACGTGTATATATATATATATATATATATATATATATATATATATATACACGATGGGCTTTCAGTTTTCGTCTGCTAAATCCACTCACAAGGCTTTGGTCAGCCCGAGGCTATAGTAGAAGACACTTGCAGCAGGTACTGCGCAGTTGGACTGAACCCGGAACCATATGGTTCGGAAGCAAGCTTCTTAGCACACTGCCACTGCTACGCCTATGTATATGCACACACACACATATATATATGTGTGTGTATATGTTTGTTTATGTATATATGTGTGTATGTATGTACATATATATCCCTAATATCCCAGAAACAGCTGTAAGACTATATCTATATCTCATTTCGATAAATGTCCTGAAAACTCCTCACAGCCGTGGCTTTGGTAACTCAGTTTGTCTAATACATATATACAGTTGGAATTTACAAAAAATAACACATAGACGAACACAGGTGTATAAACAACAAACAGGTATATTAGTTTAACTCTCGGGAAAAGGAGAAAGTCTTTTACGTTTCGAGCCTACGCTCTTCAACAGAAAGGAACACAAGAAAATAAACAGAGAGAGAATAAAAAAGCTTCATCGGCGGTCAATGCCTGAACAAGAGCAACAGTTTAAATCATTTGCATATTACATAATGTTTCACAACCCGAAAATACATTTAATCATTCGGATTTTGACTACTATTCCATTATTGGGTATGAGCCTGTCCTTGTCTGAGGTTCATGAACGTGTATATATTGAGACCCCCTTCGGTTATGGCTGGCCGTGGGCTTGCACCTGGAAAGTTACCCTCCCACGCACAAGTCTGAGCAAGGTTGTTTATGGAAGACCAGCAGTCACCCATGCATACTGGCGTCCCCTCTCCACGCCACCAGTGTTATCCAAGGGAAAGGCAGCGGCCGATACAGCTTGGCACCTGTAACGTCGCAACTCATTTCTACAGCTGAGTGAACTGGAGCAACGTGAAATAAAGTGTCTTGCTCAAGAACACAACACGCAGCCTGGTCCGGGATTCGAACTCACAACCTCACGATCGTAAGCTCGACGCTCTAACCACTGAGCCATGCGCCTTCACATGTATATATATATGTGTGTGTGTGTGTGTCTGTGGGGGGGGGAGGCGCGCATCTGTGTCTATTTGAAGCATGATCAGCTCAGTATTGTCATATGCACACTCTCACCATCACCCCCGCTACTACCGCCACCACCACCACCACCACCACCGCCATCATCATTATGATTGCCATTAAATTGTCATTATCATCATAACATACCCTAGACGTCCCTCCTTCATCTCTTCCCCCTATATTCCTCTACCACTCTCTTTCACTCTTTCTCACTCTCTCTCTCTCTCTCTCACTCTCTCTCTGCCTAACTCTCTCTCTCCCTAACTCCCTCCCTTTCTCTGTTCTGCAAGCATATAAGCCCGTCCGGACGATAGTCCCCTAACTTGTCATTAACCATAATTTGAAACACAACTGACGGTACGCATAAAATCCTCCCTTGTCTTGAGATGATGATGATAATAATAATAATAATAATAATAATAATAATAATAATAATAATAATATAATAATAATAAAATACAAAATGCAAAGGAACGAAAAGAGAAAGAAGGAACAACACAACACAGGAAAAGTGGTCGTATTATTTGAGTGTGAGAGAATGAGATGAGAGAAGGGATGAGAGGGAGAGAGAAAGAAAGGTGGTGGTGGTGGTGGTGGAAAAGAGCAGGACGACAAAAAGAAGGATGGAGAAGTAGATGGAAAATGGCGGGGAAGATGGAAATATGTAATCCAAAATTGCTGGAATGTGAATGAATGCTACAATGGAGGTTTTATTGAGAGATTTAAATTGAAGGTGATCCTGTATATGGGGAAGAGAGATGGTTAAGAGGGAGAGAGATGGGAAGAGAGAATGAGACGAAAAGAACGGATGGGAGGGAAAGTGAGAGGTGGAGAGAAGAATGAATGAAATGAATATTTATGTATCAAGAGAGTGATAAAGAAAATGATGGTGAAAGAGAGAAAGAGAGAGAGAGAGAGAGAGAGGGAGAGAGAGAGAGAGAGCAGGAGAGATACAAACGAGTAAAGGGGCGAGTGAGACAAGAAAGAGCATAAACAGAACGAGCGATGAGGAGAAACTAAGAGAGAAGGAGGAAGAGCGGGAGGTTAGTGGGTTGCGGGAAACAGAACGAGAAAGAAGGGAGAAAACAAAGTTGTGATAAAGGGACTGGCTGAAAGAGAAGGAGAGAGAGAGAGAGAGAGAGAGAGAGGCAAACAGACAGACAGACAGAAAGAGATACATAGGGGGTCGGAGTGTGAGGTAGAGTATTTCAGAATATATTATGTGAGATATTGAGAACGATAGAGAGATTGAAAATGAGAGACAGAGTGTCATAGACAGGGTGAGAGCTGTCAACTGAAACTGGTGACAGTATGGGAGAATTCTTCGTCCTGTGACCCTTAGAGTGGTCGCACTGATGAAAAGGGATCACAGGAACGGAGACAGAGTTTAAAATGTTGGTGAAGCAATTAAGTGTTTAATTTTGTCGTCGATAGTCTGATTGGTAAGGCACAGCTGTGTGCCATCTCAACCAGATCGACCCACGGCAATCCACACCATAGAAGAGTTCTACTAAACTTGGATCAATCGAAAGATTTTATGAATAACATATATTGCTCCTGCTGAGAGTTCCGAGTGACTCTGTTTGTATATGTGAAGTCCTTTTCCTTAGATCAAACAGGCTCGTATTTAATTATCTCTGCCTTAGCGATGGCGGTGGTATTGTTTTACAGTCGTGTTTGTTTGTTTGTCAGTGAACAAGACATCTCAAGAACCGCTGGATGGATTCGGATGAAACTGTCAGGGATGTTTGTCCTTGTGACTGATTAGATTTTGGGATTGATCTAGTACCGGACAAGGATTCTGGATTATTACTTTTCCTGTTTTTTTTTTTCTTAATTTTTGATAGCAGTCAGTTTCATTTTTAGTATTCTCGTTTGTGAGAGGAATCGAATGTATTTCAGCTCTTCTCGTTTTAAAAATCATCTCTGCCTAATTGTTTAGAGGACATTGGTTTTGCCTTGGCAGAGGCTTGTGCTCTCTGAGTGCTCTTGTTAAGATGGAACTATGTCCATATCTGTCACTTTCCTTGCTAACAAATATCAGATTTCCCCCAAATAATGTAATTTTTTAATGAAATGAAATCCTGAATTTCTGGGAATTACCTCCTCTTTTTTTCAGCGTCGGAGACAGCAACCAAAGATATTTTCTTTTTCTTATTAAGGGACGGATATATTGACTGGGAGTACGAAGTTCAGTGCATACCGATTTATCTTTTTTCTTCTTCTTTAGGAGCCATATGCAGAACGTAGCTCTTTGCATTCTATTCTAGTCAGGTGTTGGTAGCTATGGTTCATAAACTGACCACAAGTGTGGACAATCCAACCGGTAATTGGGCAGTAAGAACAGGTAAATTACTACGTTGATAAGACGGTGATAGAAACCTGAGAATTTTCAGCCGGAATCGGATCGAATTTTGTTTATTCAGGGCTATTACTAGATTTTCCAATCTGTTCTTGTTTGTTTAATGCTTTATGATTCGCAATAATTTTGACAAACTCATCTGTCTTTGTTTATCAAGGAATACTTCGCTCAATGTCCCTTTTAATTTTAAGATGAAAATTTGGTCCGAGGGAGATTTGATAGCTATTTCTAGCAGGCCAAACGATTTTGTAGAAGCTCATTCTATCATAATTACTGTTATTTAAGCCTTAAATATTCCAGAGATGGCCATCACATTCTTTTTCCAAACAATCTATATTTATAACACACATTCCCTAGTATATCCTTCCATATTTTAAAACAATATGGAAAGATACATTATTTACATTTGACGGATATTTGTCCTCGTCTTGTCTGTTTCGGCTAATATACTCTCCAGCCTTCATCAGGTGTCTTGGTGCATATTTCGTAGTGGTTAAGAGCACGGACTACTTACCACAAGATTCCGAGTTCGATTCCAGGCAGTGAATTGAATAGTAATAATAATAATAATAATAATAATAATCTTTTCTACTCTAGGTACAAAGCCCGAAATTTGTGGGAAGGGGTCCAGTCGATTAGATCGACCCCAGTACGCAACTGATACTTAATTTATCTACCCTGAAAGAATGAAAGGAAATAATAATAATAACATCGAAATATACCTTAGGAATGAGAATCCATGTTGGAAATTTCTCCAAGACACCTGATGAAGGCTGGAGTGTATATTAGCTGTAACGTTGTTAGCAACAATCAAGATTAGGAGAAATATCCGTCAAATGTAAATAATGTAAACAATATAAATACTGTACATAATTCCTTATCTCTTAAAAATACAACTGGAATATGGGGAGACATGAAATATATTCGGCTGCTATTTATAGCAGATTAATCGACCACAGAGAGCCAGTGTGTTGATTCTGATGATTGTCATTGTTGTTAAGAAAATCCCAGGTGGTTATAGTATTAGTCATGGGGCTAATGGTGGAGATCATGTTGCTGATAGTTGTAGTGGTGATAGAATGATACTGTTTACCTCCAGGTTATCCTTGACTCTACAAATCTATGAACAAAAGACTTCCAAGTAAATATTGTTTGCCAACATAACATGGCAGTCCTGGTTTAGGTCGAATGTTGCTGTAACTTAGCCCCAGGAGACATCGTCTTCAGCTGGCTATACGACACGATCTGTATCCTTATATTTTCGAACAAAGGAATCAAGCACCCCCACTCAGCTCAAAACAATATCTGTGTATCGCGATTTCCGGATTATTTCCCTTCACCAGCACAGAATAATGCGGCTAGAGGTGACGCTGCCAAATTCCCGTTCGTAATGTAAAGTTATAGTCACTGATCTATAAATTAGGAAATTACTGGGATGCTAGATTTCCTTGTTCAAAAATATAAGGACACAGATCGTGTCGTATTGCCAGCTGGAGACGATGTCTTGTGGGGTTAAATTACAGCAACATTCGACCTAAACCAGGACTGCCATGTTATGTTGGCAAACAATCTTTACTCCAAATTACTGTTGCTGAATATCTCTCGTTGTGAAATTTAAAAATAATAATTTTCTGAAATAATAATTTTGCAGTTTGTAACACTTCCTTTGCTTTTGTATACCAAGGATTGCACTACGTTCTGTAATTTAGATGGAATGATGTGACTTGGATAATTTGTCCATCATCGGAATGAGATCTAGAGACTACAGTCCGGATACTGTAGTTCAAATTACACTGAATGTGAGAAAAGATAGTGTTTGGAACATCTTTTGTTATAGGCCTCCTCGACCAGGGGTTACCTAGAATAAGCAAGAATAGCAGCAACATCTAAATAATGACATTTCTAATACTTAAAAATTATTGGTTATCAAACAGACTGAAAGTACATTAAAATATGTATAACTTTACGATTCAGACAGCCTGTAACAGTATTTGGTGCTATTCCAATGAAACGCTTTTCTTATTTTTCATGTCTTCAGAATGGTGGTAAAAGAGTTAGTGCTATGATCTAAACTCTCTTCTTTTCTTGGTGCTTTCACATAACTGATTCTTGGACAGATGGAGAAGGAAGGAAGAGAAGTGGAATCAACCAGCAAACTTGGCTTGAACTCTGTTTACCAACTCCGAAGGGATGAAGTGCAAGGTTGGTTTTGGTGTGATTTGAACTCACTGCACATCCAACCAGAACAAATAGCGTAAAGCATTATAGTCAATGTCCTAAAGGTTGTAGCATTTCGCTGTCTTCTCACTCAGAGAATTCATAGAAAGGAATTTATAAAATTTTGGAATGACGAGCACGATTCTTTCCTAACAACTGGAATGAACTTTCAGACCACAGAGTTGAAACTGATTCTATGTTTAGAAATGCATAAGTATTCCCTGGAATATAATTCATGCCTGCAATTTAGAAACGGGTCTGTAGAAATGTGACTTGGTTCTGCGAAGACTGTGCATTGCTAAAAACCTATCTTCTTGTGCTGGGTTCCACCTCCGGAGATTATAACACACTGATGTATTAAATGTAATAAATTATTTGTCTTCCGAGATAAGAAAAGCTTAAAAGTGGTCGATGAGCGTCATTGAAGGAAATGTGATTGAAGAAATTAGATTCTACAAATCTTTATGATATTTTGGGGATGGATGGAGAAGCGAATCGGCAAATTTAGGTTTGTGGCAAAAGACGTTTCATTGCAAATAGTGCATATGAGAAAGGAAAATATTTTAGAAATGTGTGAGAATGGTAAGCTTGCACAATGGAATTCATTGTCTGTGAGTAGCAAGAAAATTATTATCTTCTCACTCACTGTCTGTGTTTTGTCCTAAGTGATTTGCCTGTTCCCATGAGGCTAAGGAAATAGTAAAATTTTCTTTAGAATATATTTCATTGTGTCACGAAAGCTAAAAGTTATAGAGATTAGCATTGTATGGAAGTGAAAAACTATTTGGAGAAAAGCTGAATAAAAAACTAAAAACAAATAATAAATATATTGAAGAAAGGCAGTCACCCGAACGCTCATTGGTGGACTTATGGATTCACTGAGTGACTTCATTAATCACAGATCAACTCAATATATTTATTTCATCGGAACTTTTCGCAACACTGGAAAAATGCCAGTTGGCGACAGTTCAATGTCATGCTTGATGAAGGCAAAAACAATAGCTAGCTAAGATCTTCCAAACCCCCATTTAATACTCCAGTGGAAGAAAATCAATTGCTATGTTGTATTTTGGGGAAGTTAACAACAATATTTAGCTGGAATTAACTGTCAAAGTTGATATTACTAACCTCAAACGTAGAAAATATCAAGAATAATCTTTATTCCTTATCATTGTAATTTATTAATAAAAGCTTTCTCACTTTGCCAAGATATTATGAGTCAATTTATCAATAGCAGTTATCGAAAATGAATTATTGAAATGCTTCAGCACCAATATGATATTTAATATTTTCGAACAGAAATGTATTATTGCATTTTAGGCAATTAACTCTCATTCAAAATGACTTTTGTATTCAGGGGAAGGTGGCGGGGTGTAATCGATATATATTTCTATGTGTGATACAAAAATAATCTCGAGACTATTTGCTTGAAATTCTATTACCATATTAATGTCTGATCGGTAATATTAATTGCAGAGAGCAGTGGAGTTCACCGAGGCTCTCAGTACTTCCAATTAAGTGCTTTACAAATTAGGACTTACTTTCGACAGATTTTGAGTTCAAATTTCATCAACGATAATGTCCGCTTTCAGTACTCCCAGGGGGGATCAATAATATAAGGACAAGGAATATAATGAAAGTTTTCGAAGGGAGTCGCCATATTCAACAAATTCGACTCTCTAAAAAAAATTTAAAAATTAAGCACTTTCCTCAGCAGACATGCTGTTCTGAGTATTGCTGTCACTTGTTAACTTCCTACAAAGATTAATATTTTCAGCTTTACATGTCCGATCATTGCTTCCTTTGAGACGTCCCCATGTGCTCAGATCACAATAGCTATCACACTCATCTCTTAAGCTCTGCGGTTGCGTTTCACTTTGAGAGCTAGGTCTTGGCACTTTTCAAATTTCCCGTTCTTTCTCTTTTCACGATATTCTTATCTAAAGGTATGGCTTCGTCGATAAAGGTCCATTCTTCAAAATCTTTTGTTGAGAGGTGATACCTGGCTGGTTATATTGCAGTTCCTTAACCGTGTACATTGGTATATCCATGTAAGTTACATCTGATCACTCTCTGCTATTGGTAAAAGTTGGTGCTCATATAACTTGCTGGAACATTCTAGCCCGAACTTCTTGCTCAATTCCCAGTGCAATGCCAATGCTACTTTGTCTTGGCATTTTTGTACTAATTTGGGGCCGGTTTTCAGCATCCAATAATTCTAACTGTTTCGGGATTTTTCATAGAATCTGCACAAAGTTGACACTGCTGTTTTATCAATGCTACACTTGATTGAATTGGTTCATAAAACTTGTTCTTGAGCAGCAAACATCAATCTTTCTTCAAATATCCATGTCTTAACTACTTTCGATATTCTTCATTTCTGAAGCGTGGGTAAGGAGTAGACAGAAGTGGAGAAACACTTCCAGATGATGAGCGCGTAAAAGAAGCTTTGCACTGTAAGTGTGGTACGGGAGTTAAGGAATCATCATCATCATTGTTCGACCGTGGTCGAGACAATGGAATTTACCATGCTACGCCATACTTCATGATCCATCATAGCATTACGGAGGTCCTGTTGCTGGATGCCTGTATCCCTGGAGATTACATCAGGGTAGGAGAGTGTGCGCCCTCTGGTATTGCGAGTAGATGGCTTCCAGAGGAGAAAAGTAGAAATTGCCTCGTTTTCAGCTCTACAACAATATCCAGCAAACTGGACTCTCCTACCTTTCACAAGAGATGATACAGGTGGTAGTTTCCCATATATTTGCATTTTGCATGGATGACGCTTCCACGAGAGATTTTGAGCTCTCATAAGGAGGCGAATGTAGGTTCCAGTTAAGGAGTAGACAGAGGAGCAACTGGTCAGTATCGAAAGCAAAACTACAAGTAACGTAACAAAGCTGTAACTGTCTAGGAAGAAAGGTTGAAATAGAGAATTGGCTGGAAAAGAGCAGCGGTTCCCAAACTTTTCACAACCAAGGACCTCTTATATTTTAACGAGTTTTCCCACGGACCCCTTTTGTTATGCCTATCGTTATGTGTATATAGATAGATAGATAGATAGATAGATAGATAGATAGATAGATAGATAGATAGATAGATAGATAGATAGATAGATAGATGGATGGATAGACAGACAAACAGGCAAATAGATAGACAGACAGAGAGGGAGAGAGGGAGATAGTTAGTTAGATAGACAGACATACAGGTTGGTAGATAGATAGATAGGTAGTTAGATAGATAAGTTTCTTTATTGGCCACACAGGGCTGCACACAGATGGGACAAGTTACAAGGTAGAGCTTTTCTTTTGGGGGATGAAAAAAACAAAAAACAAAAGAAACAAAAAAAGGGGGTGGCGTAGGTTTTCGATCAAGAGGGATCGTAAAAGGAAGAAAAGAAAAAAAAAAGAAAAAAGAAAAAATAAAAAAAAAGAAGAAAAGGAAAAGGAACAAAAGAAAAGAGAAATGAAAAAAGAAGAGCAAAGAGGTAAAAAGGGAAGAGGAAAAAAACGATCAATAGGGATCGTGTATCACAGTGTTATAATATATGGTGTAAAGGGGAAAGTAAGGTTTATCCGTGGGAAGAAAAGCCTACGAAAAAGACCACGGTAACCTTGGTCAATATTGTTATATGTTACCACATTTGTTTGCAAGTGGGTAACCCTCTGTTTTCAATTTCTGGGTTCATAGGATTATGCTCAAGGTGGCTTCGTCATTCATTCGTGCCATCCTTGCTACATGCACCCATCTTTTTTTAAAACATTCGCTAGACAAAACTTGCCTCTCTACTCTCACTTTCCTTTTCAAGTGGTACTTGAAGAAGTTGAATAGAGATTGACCAGAGAGGAAAGTGTTTGTCTCCAATCCTTTCAGACGCGTCCACCAGATACATTCTTTCGCCATAGATAGATAGATAGATAGATAGATAGATAGATAGATAGATAGATAGATAGATAGATAGATAGATAGATAGATAGATAGATAGATAGAAAGAAAGAAAGAAAGAAAGAATGATAGATAGATAGATAGATAGATAGATAGATAGATAGATAGATAGATAGATAGATAGATAGTACTAACTTTGCGGACCACCAGGGGTCCGTGGACCGCAGATTGAGAACCACTGAAATACAGGATAATGTTTTGAACTAAACCAAGTCACTCCATTCCTGCCATTGAGATAGCGATGAAAGAACGTTGCATGTTCCAGTGAATGAGAAGACGATGTGTGACAATGGTGAGACCCTCCAGGAGTACAAAATGAGGACTCTCAAAGAAAAGGGTCATCAAATGGTAAGAGAACGTCCTGCACGGAAAAGTTTGCCAACAAATAATAACAATAAAAACTACTCAATTGGGGACAGCTAGGATTTTGAGATTGGTGATTGGGTGTTGAGTATCTCCCACGACATTGAATATCCCTGTAATAAGTTTTATAATTTGCAGAAAGAAATCCTGTGTGATCTCTGACAACAGGTTGCTGCCCGCTCTCAAAGAATCAACCAGAGCAAGTAAGACTGAGAGCGCTGAGAAGTAAAATATAATAATAATAATAATAATAATAATAATAATAATAATATAATAATAATAATAATAATAATAATAATAATAATAATAAAAATAATAATAATAATAATAATAACAACAACAACAACAACAACAACAACAAGAGGTTATCCACTCCACAGAAGACAGTGTCAGAAATATGACTAAAAAGATAAGCAACTGGAAAGCAGAAGAACCTGATGGTGTACAGGGATTTGGGATGAAAAAGTTTAGTAGTTGATCGCTGAACAATTTCATGCATTGATCAAAGGAGAAGAAGAAATCCGGGGTGGTTGACAAAAGGACGAACGGTGTTGTGTTTGAAGGATGCATCGAAGGGTAATGCACCTGACAATTATAGACCAATTCCCTGCTTCCCATTAATGTGGAAGTTATAGTCAGGAGGAATTGCGGAAGAACTGTATAAATTTCTTGGTGAGGACGATATATTACCGCCCGAACGAAAAGGCTGTAGAGGGAGATGCAGAGGTACCAAAGATCAACAATTGATAGATAAAATGGTAAAAGAAGGAGAACAATCCTGGGAATGGCCTGGATTGACAATCGCAAAGCTTATGATATGATTCCACATTCGTGAATAATCGATTGCTTTGATCTGTTTAGAATTGAGTGGAATGTAACGGGTTTCCCGAAGATATGTATGGTGGGATGGAAAACTGAACTGATATCTTACGGAAAAAGCTTGGGCACCGTGGGTATCAGAAGAGGAATTTTCTTGGGTGATAGCCTATTTCCGTTGCTTTTTGTTCTCTGCTTGATACCTTTGACCTTGGTACTTAGGAAAATGAACCTGAGGTACCAACTAAAGGAAAAACTCCAAACAATCAACCACCTCCTCTTCATGGATGATTTGAAACTGTATGGTAGTTCCTTGGTGAACACGGTCCACTATTTTAGTAATAATATTGGATTCAAGACGTGCAGAATAATCTACGTAAAAAGAGACAGGGCAGAGTCCCTAGCAGGGATGGAATTACCGAATAGTGACTTGATTAAACAAATTGAAACGGAAGCATACAAATACCTCGGTGCACTAGAGTTCAATGAGATAATGGAAAAGGAAATGAAAGAGCAAATGAGGATGGAGTATTTCCGAAGACTGAGGTAAGTGTTGCGCTCAAAATTGACTGGATGGAATAAAAGCCAAGCAATTAATACATTGGCAATAGCATCCCTTCGGTATGGAGGGGAAATTATAAAATGGCAAAAGAGAGAAATAAAGGAAATGGATACCAAGACCAGAAAAATGTTGACGGTACACGGAGCTTCCCACCCTAAGAGTAACACTAATAGGCTGTACTTGTCCAGAAGAAAGTGTGGGAGAGGTTTGATCAGTTGTCAGGACTGTATCGAAGCAGAGGAAAACAGCTTAGAGTGGTATATAAAAAATGCCGTGAAGCCAGCGTTGAAGCACACGAAGAAGGCCGACGTCATCAAAACTGAAAATTGTGAAACGAAAGAAAAATTTGAACAAGAAATGAATAAAAAATAAAGGAAGAGCATGGAAGGAAAAGAAAATGGGCGATTAGTTTGCAAGAGATGTGAACGCCAAGACAGATATAGAGGACCAGTGGCTATGGAAGATGAGGAGTGACCTGAAGACCAGCCAGAAGCACTCATATGCGCAGCTCAGTAACAAGCGTTAAGGATCAACTATATGAAGTGCAGAATAGACAACACTACCGATTGCGACAAATGCGGAATGTGTATGGAGAGGGGTGAAATGGTATGGCACATTGTAAGCGAATGCCCGAAACTGGCACCACGCGAATACAAAAAACACCAAGAAAATGTGGCCAGAATGATCCGTTGGGAGCTCTGCGGAAACCACGGCCAAGAAAGAGCAAGGACGTGGTATGAGGAAACTACAGAAGAAGTCACCAAAAATGAGAATTGCAAAATCATGAGGGATACTATGATTCAGTGCGATCACCCGACAAGTAATGGGAAAACGGACATTGTTGTGTTGAATAAAAAAAAGAGAACATGTATGATAATCGACATAGCATGTCGATAGGATCAATGTGAAAGAAGAATAAAAAATATACAACTATGACGATTTGAAGTGGGAAATACGATGGTTGTGGTCAAGGAAGAGAGTAATAGACGTGATGCCAATAGTAATTGGTGCACTTGGAAGTATCAGCACTCAACTACCAACATGGCTGAAAAAGATTGGTGCAAGTGTGAAGGTAGAATACCTCCAAAAATCAGCATTGCTTGGAACTGCAAAAATTCTTCGCAGGGTTCTTGAAGCATGACGAGTAAACAAGTTTCACATTATGATTATTATTGTTATCGGCACGCTGGACGAAATTCTTAGCGGTATTTCACCCGTCATTACGTTCTCAGTTCAAATTCCACCAAGGTCGACCTAACCTTTCATCCTTTCGGGTTCGATAAAATGAGTACCAGTTGAGCACTGGGGGTCGATGTAATCATCTTAATTCCTTCTCCCAAATTTGAGGCCTTGTGTTTCCACTAGAAAGGATTGTTGTTATTATTGTTATTATTATTATTTTTTTGTGTGGTCGTCGTGGTGGTAGTCGGGGTGTTACTGTTGTTGTTGTTATTATTTCCGACTTATGTACCAAGCTAGGAATATTGAGTGGAGAGGGACTTCGTCGATGCTATCCATCACAGCCCTTGACTAGTACTGTATGTTTATTGATCTTGGGAGGATGAATTCGATCTCAGAGCGTAAAACTGCAAAAGAATCACTGCAAGGCATTTTCCGATTGTCCAACGATAAGAAAATATTGTGAGATTGCAACAAAATATAGCCATTGACATTTTATAATAAACGAATGAAATCTTTATAATAAACCAATCAAATCTTACATAAACAATAGAGACAATTAATCGATTAATCTTTATTTGAGACAACTAACGTATAACAAATGTCTGCATTAGGTGGTGTTCGAAAACCACTTGTAAGCAAACTAATGAAAGACCAACAACAAACCGATTCAGTCTCCACCCACTTGAAAACGATGAACCATAAAAATAAAATCGTAGCGTCCAAACCAATATATGAATAAAAAGTAATGCATATTTGGGATTTAATTCACAAAATATGCAGAAACTGGAGCAGGAAAAATTTGACACTACCATAAATAAATTAGACGATACACAAATAAAATCATGAGGTAAATAAGCGAGTTGACTTTACTTCTCCAGTATTGAAAACGAATATGTTTATATTTCATATGTATATTTTAGAGCAGCCTTCTCACTATAAAACGAATTTTGGGCCATATATATTGGGTCATATTCGGAGTGAATGGCACAGATCTAAATATGGCATTGGGCTACAACGAATAATTAACTTCTCGAAGTAGTTATAAAAATTTGGATAATGTAAGAAATCGTAAAAGAACTTTTAAAACAAAGAGTATAGGATATAAAAGGAGCACTAAATAAAAGAATAACAAAAATAAAAATATTGACAATGTTTATATATGTATATATATACATATATAAACATATATATATATATATACATATATATATATGTGTATATATATATTTATATATATGTATGTGTATACACACATATATATATACGTATATATATATATATATATGTGTGTGTATATATATGTATGTATATATATGTATGTATATATATATATATATTATATATATATATATATATATATATATATATATAGTACAAAGTAAGATAGGGGTTATGAAAGTAACCCACTATGGGATATCAGTTATCCAATATACTGCTGGTAAAGTACCCAAATACTAAATACAAAATGCTTTTAATTGCAATGCAATTAATTCATTTATAGTATTGAATGGGTGAAGGTGAAAAATATTTTTACCGTAAATTCATAATACAAATAAGAAAATGGAGAAACAAATTCATTTCGATGATCAACTTACGGATATTACAATTTCACATTATATATTAATTAATTATACAAATGGGAACATCAAAATCGACCAAAACAATATACATCAATATGTAATATAATAATAAAAATAAAAATAATACAAATAAACTGCTCCTTACAGCTGTTTCAGCCTATGGTAAAAAGTCAATCCAACTGAATTTGCCTATAGATGCCATTGTAGGCATTAAAAATTAGATTTGTGTGTTTAAATAACCAAAGGCCTCGTCAGAGGATATACATAACTAGAAAAGTATACTATATATATATATATATATATATATATATATATATATATATATATATATATATTATATATATGTATATATATGTATGTATGTATGTATGTATGAATGTATGTATGTATGTATGTATGTATGTATGTATGTATGTATGTATGTATGTATGTATGTATGTATCTATCTATCTATCTATATATGCCCAGGTCGGAGCAATCTCAAGATTAATCAGCCGAAATTGCGAAGATGATCCGGTTCTTGACTGATGACTGAGGGCTTCGAATGTCCCGTCCTCTGGTTCTTGTGTCGTCTTCTAGGTGTTTCACCTTCTTGTCCCAGTTTGTATATATTTTTTACTTTTTACGTATATATATATATATATATATATATATATACATATATAAACATTGTCTTTAAAAGATTATATTATAAAAGACATTTATATGTCAATATCTTGATAACTGTCATTCTGTGATTTTATATTACACATCTCTTTTTGAAAAAGGAAAAGAATTAGTAAAAGAGATATACTATGAGATAAAGAGAGGGGGGAGAGAGAGAGAGAGAGAGAGAGAGAGTGTGTGTGTGTGTGTGGTGTGTGTGTGTGTGTGTGCGAAGAAGAGAGTGGGAATGGGACAGAAAAGACAGTAAGGGTAGATAAATCAATTGAGTGAGAACGAAATAGGTAGAGACGGCATCTCTAGAAATGATAAATATATGTGTAGGAGTGTTTATATATATGCATATATATGCGTATGTACTTATATATATATATATATATGTACGTATGTATGTATGTACGTATGTATGTATATAGCTATGTAAGTCTTGTCTTTCATCCTTTCTAGTTTCCACTATTTATGTGAGTCTCTCTCAATCTGTGTGTCTCTCTCTCCCTCTCTCCCTCTTTCTCTCTCTCTCTCTCTCACTAAATGCATATGTCTCTTGTTAACCCTCTTCTTTCTCTCTCCTTTTCTTTCTGCTTACTTTCTACATCGCTAGAATTAGTTCCCTCCTTTCTGCTGTTTTTTCTTCTTTTTTACTTTTTCTTTCACTCCTATTTCTACTCTTCCTTTTTTCCTTCCTTGCATCTTTCCTCTAAACCTCATCATCTTTTTCTTCTCTGTCTCCCATACAAATCCATTCTCCATACTTGTTTACTAGTTTAGTTATATTTTTACTACCAACACCGAAAAATAAAAAGAAGAACAACAATAAAAACTAATACAAAAAACAGGTGACTACACCAACTACAAGTTTTATTTCTATCAATTTCTTACGTACACTATTACATTTACCATCATTAACCTTACTTCCAGTCATCTCTATTAACATTACTATGACTATTATTATTATTATTATTATTGTTATTATTATTATTATTATTATTATTATTATTATTATTATTATTATTATTATTATTATTATTATTATTATTCATATCCTCGTTGTTATTATTATTGTTTTTTCTGCCATCCCAAAACTCCACGACAGTTAATTTCCTGTCTGTTAGAACTTCCGTTGTACCCATAGGCCATTAATTCTGCTAGTACTTTGATACCATTTTCAATACGCTTTCCCCCTCCTCTTCCTCCTCCTCTTTGGTTCTCTCTGCTGTTGTACTTATTTCTATTTATTTAATTTTTCTTTATTTCGTTTTTTTTTGTCTTTATTGTTCTGTTCTTGCTTCAAATACGAAGAAATCGTCGCTCATTAAGTATTTCAATTTGACTAAAGCATCAGCGCAACGCAGTGTTTATTTTTCTTATTTATCTGCAGTGTGGCAAAAAGGGGAATAACCATAAAACAAATAAGTGAGTATATGTTTAACAATGTATAAAAAAACCTCAGACTCCTGTCGTACGCAGAGTTTATTTACGAATCAGTATTTTGTTTTATTAATATATGGTTCGTTTGATACAGAAGATATAAATTTAGATAACACTGATAGATAGATAGATAGATAGATAGATAGATAGATAGATAGATAGATAGATAGATGGATGGATAGATAGATAGATAGATAGATAGATAGATAGATAGATAGATAGATAGATAGATAGATAGATAGATAGATAGACATAAAAAAACAGGTGGATAGATAGATGGATAGAGAAACAGACAGATAGCGAGAGAGAGAGGGAGGGGGAGAGAGACTGACAGACAGATAGATAGATACATAGATAGATAAATAATACATACATACATACATATATAGACAGACAGGTGGATATTTAGATGAATGGATAGACAGACAAACCGACAGACAGACAGATAGATAAACAGATAGATATATAGACACAGAGAATTATATATAAATAGCATGTATACATGCATATACAATGTATGCTGTAAGTATGTATATATGTACACACAAAAACACACAAATGTGTATATATGTGTGTGTGTGTGTACATACATACATGCATACATATACATAGATATATAACTATATATACATACATATATGTATATATATTATATATATATATATATATATATATATATATATATTACCATTTCTCGGATCACTGCTCTTTGTTCTTCTTTGGTGCACGTTGCTACTGGAGTGGCCATGCTTACACTGTAAAACCAGAAGCGAAAATGGCACGATCAGGCTCCAACTGATATGTATATGTATATTCATACATATACACATACATATACATATACATACATACACATATATATATATATATTATCTTTCACACTTTTTTAAGTCATTTGACAGCGACCATAGTAGTTCACCAACCTGAACGGTCTCGTCGAACCAACATAGAGCAAACCCAAAATCATACGCGCTCGCACACACACACATACGATGAGTTTCTTTCGGTTTCCGTCTACCAAATTCACTTACAAGACATTGGTCGGCCCAGGGCCATAATAGGGTACACATGCCCAGGGCGTCATAGGGCGACTGAACCCAAGATCACATCTTTCGGGAAAATTTTTTCCATATTCTCACCGCCTATAATCTTTGTGTGAGTGTGTGTGTGTGTGTGTGTGTGTGTGTGTGTGTGTGTGTGTGTGTGTGTGGTGTGTGTGTGTGTGTGTGTGTGTGTTTGTGTGTGTGTGTAAATGTATATGTATGAAACTAACAGAACCGTTTCAGGTTAAGCCAGTTCTTACTCATGGTGCTCTTCTGTTCGCTCTACTTTTCGTGTTGGTAGTTGATTATGTGATCGAGAAAGTTTGCAATACATCGAAAATACGACGCTGGACGATCCAGACTCTGCGGACAATCTGATGAGGATTAGAATAGAAGAAATTCCTGTAATTTTGCGTTAGTTAATAGAAGACGGAAGCGAAGTTGGCCTTGCTATTGACTGTTCCTTGTCATACAAGGAGAATATAATTTATGCCAATAGAATCCGATTGCGATATTGATGGAGAAATAGCAAAAGCTACCGAATATTTTAAGATATATATAAAATGGTCACGTGGTGTGTAGTTTGGAAGAAGAATATATAAAGAAGAGCTGGCCATTATCGTGTTAAAATTTGTATTTAAGTTGGTCTTTCAACATAGACCAAAATAAATATCTATATATACATATTTATATATACATGCACATGCAAAACAAAAAACACACAAACACAAACCCTCATATATGTGTGTGTATGTGTGTGTATGTGTGTGTGTGTTTGTGTGTGTGTGTGTGTGTGTGTGTGGATCTGTGTGTGCGCGTGTGTGTGTAAATAAATATATATGAAGATATTGTTTATAATAATATTAGAAGCTTGGCATGCGAGGAAATAGCATAACAGTAAAAAATTATCAATTAAAATTTATGGGTACTAGCAAGCAGTGCCGGCCTGCAAAATATAGCTGACAAAATGACCCAACCACAAGTTTTCACTTAAACACAATGTGAAGGCAGTCAAATGAATAAGTACCCTAAGAACCCCCATACCAATAACGAAAATTGAAAAATTCAGACATACCCGTATCACCATGATCTTGAACTTTGAGAAATACTCTTAAGTTAAGTTAATTTTTGGGCTCAAAAAGCAAAAAGCAAGGTCAGGGGGACATGGAGTTATGTACAGGGTGGTGTTCATGCAAATAGTTCAGGCCATTTCTGGTCAAGGGAGACTTTGAACCGAGCGGTCGTCGGCATCTTCACTATCTCGTCCGGCATCTTATTCCACGGATCCGCAACCCGGACGGAGAAAACCCCTCTCCTTCGATTGAGATGAAATCGTCGCAGATAGAGCTTTTCGGAGTGACCCGCAGCCGACACTCTTTCGAGACCCGCAGCTCTTTCGAGAGGTTACACTTTCCGCTTATGATGTTGTGAGCAAGAATGAGATGACCACGGCGTCGTCGTTTTTCTAGAGAATAAAGTTCGAGCGTCTTCAGCCTTTCTTCATAAGACAAATGCTTGAGCCCAAGAACCATGCGGGTAGCCAGCTTCTGGACTCTTTCAAGATGATGTATGTCTTTGAGGAGATAAGGAGAAGAGGCTTGAATCCCGTACTCCAATATGGGTCTCACCAGCGTGACATAGAGCGGTAGGAATATGGCTGCTGTGAGCATACCGAATGATCGTCGAATCAAAATCAGAACTCCGTGTGCTTTGTTGGCAGCATGGACCCACTGGGCCGAAGGCGAAAAGGAAGAATCCACCAAGATACCCAGGTCCTTTACCTAGTTGGTCCTCTCCAGCAGCAGACGACCCGGCTCGAAATCAAGTTGAGTTGCAGGAGAAGAGCCAACAGGCAGATGACAGCACTTTGACACGTTCAGACACAGGTCCCATTCATTAGACCATCTCCAAACTTGGTGGAGGCATCGACGAAGATCATCTATATCACTGCGAGGAGCGAGCAGTTTGATATCATCGGCAAATAGAAGGGTTTGTTGCGTGAGGTCGTCAGGCAAGTTATTTCTGAAGACTAAAAACAATAAGGGCCCAAGCACTGAACCTTGAGGTACGCCACTGCTCGCACTGGAGACGTCGGACAGTGAACCATTAACTTGGACTTGGAAGGCGCGATCTGAGAGGAAGGCAGCAACCCATCGTACAATATCCGGAGGGAAACTATATGCTTGAAGCTTGACAAGTAATACGCGGTGGTTTATCGAGTCAAAAGCTTTGACAAAGTCCAATAAAACGATGTCAACAGCATCACCATCATCGAGGATACGCGTCACCAATTCTTCCATTACCAGTAAGTTGGTCAAGCATGATCTCTTCGGCATGAAGCCGTGTTGGGAATCAGAGATAGAGGCTGTATTTTGGATGTGGAGCAACATACTTTTCTTAAGGATGGTTTCGAACATCTTGCTGATTATTGAAGTAAGGGAAACCGGTCGGCAGTTAAGCGGGTCTTCGCGGCTCCCTTTCTTGAAAATTGGGCAGATTATCGCTGTTCTCCAGTTCGCAGGTATAAAACCCGTCGCCAATGACATATTGAATAGAAGTGTTAAAGGTTCGCAGATGACCGGAGCCAACGCTTTGATAACCTGTGGGTGTATGCCGTCATGGCCGTGACCCTTGTTGACATCGAGGTCTTGAATAACGCGATCGACTTCGTCCCGCGTGATGACCAATCTAGGCATTGGAGGTACCGATCTATCAAATGGAGGGGGTTCACGATCATCATCTTGCTTGAAAATAGTTGAAAAATTCTCGGCAAATAACTGACCCTGTTGATAAGGGTCCTCAATCGATACTCTTAATTCATCTTCAGCGACCCCAGAGCTATAGAGTTGATTCAGTTCAACCAATGTATGCGATGACCGTTTTTAATGCCGGAGCAAATTGAAAAAGCGTGGTCGAAGGAAATAAAATTCATTTAAATATATATGAGGATATTATTTTGTGTTTAAGGGAAAACTGTGGTTTGGTCATTTTGACTGATATATATATATATATATATATATATATATATATATATATATATATATTATATATATATACTGTATTTAGAATGGTCATTTTGCCAGTTTAGCTAATATATATATATATATATATATTATTTTATTTATTTAATCGTTTACTTCTTTCAGTCATTTGACTGTGGCCATGCTGTAGCACCGCCTTTAGTCGAGCAAATCGACCCAAGGACTTATTCTTTGGAAGCCTAGTACTTATTCTATCGGTCACTTTTACCGAACCGCTAAGTTACGGGGACGTAAACACGCCAGCATCGGTTCTCAAGCGATGTTGGGGGGACAAACACAGACACACAAACATACACACACACAGACACATACATATATACGACGGGCTTCTTTCAGTTTCTACTGACAAGGATTTGGTCGGCCGGAGGCTATAGTAGAAGACACTTGCCCAAGGTGTCACGCAGTGGGACTGAACCCGGAACCATGTGGTTGGTAAGCAAGCCACTTACCACATTGACACTCCTACGCACATAGCCATATCCTACTGATATAGTTTTATGTGTGTACACACACACACGCACACACACAACACACACACATAATATATATATATATATATATATATATATATATATATATATATATATATATATATAGTTAAGGTATGTAGAAAAATACAACATGGACAAGAACGTATAACTCTTAGAAGACGATACAATAAACATGGACAGGACATTCGAACCCCTCAGTCTTCAGTCAAGAACCGGATCATCGTAGTAATTTCGGCTGATTAATCTTGAGATTACTAGATCACGGCCAGCCCTCCAAGAAAAACTAAGCAACGAGCATTAGAAAAACTAAGCTGGAAGCGTAGATTTCCTGGAAGAAGGATCGAATGCATACGAACACCAGGACAGCAAAAGGGACAGATATAAAAAAAACAAAAAACAATAATGGAATACAGAAACATGAAATACAGAAGCATTAACGGTGAAAAAAACAAGTGTCTTACGACTGATAACAAGCAAACAAATTTTTTCTCTGGCGCATTGGAAAAAGCCTTTATAGCGGCGGACGAAAAACAACGATGTTAACACGACGAGGGTCAGGAGCTGAAAGGCAGATTTCGGCCAACAGTCACGTGACAGAGAAGAGGGAAAAGAAAAGAAAGAGAAGCAAAGGAAGAGAGAGAGAGAGAAAGGGGACAAAACGCAACAAAGAGAGAGAAAGAGAGAGAAAGAAGGAATCAGAGAGGAGAAGGATGGGTGTCGAAGAATGACCTGTGAGTGCAGAGCGAGACAAAGAAATAGGAGGGTAGTGGAAGACTAGACCAAAGGATCAGAGGAAAGAGAAGATGAATAGAGAGAAAAGAGAGAAGAGGGGGGGACAGATCAAGTAAAAATGAGAGAGAGAGAGAGACAAACAGAGAGTCGTACCAATTATTAAGAATATGTGTTCACATTAATGATAAGGGGGGTACGGGGCGCCTGGAATATTGTTAAGGTATGTAGAAAAATACAACATGGACAAGAACGTATAACTCTTAGAAGACGATACAATAAACATGGACGGACATTCGAACCCCTCAGTCTTCAGTCAAGAACCGATCATCGTAGTAATTTCGGCTGATTAATCTTGAGATTACTAGATCACGGCCAGCCCTCCAAGAAAAACTAAGCAACGAGCATTAGAAAAACTAAGCTGGAAGCGTAGATTTCCTGGAAGAAGGATCGAATGCATACGAACACCAGGACAGCAAAAGGGACAGATATAAAAAAAACAAAAAACAATAATGGAATACAGAAACATGAAGTACAGAAGCATTACGGTGAAAACAACAAGTGTCTTACGACTGATAACAAGCAAACAAATTTTTTCTCTGGCGCATTGGAAAAAGCCTTTATAGCGGCGGACGAAAAACAACGATGTTATATATATATATATATACATAATTAATTAATTAATAATGACACAAACAGTATTAACACCGAATGGTACGTAATATTTACTTCCGTTTAAAAATGAAAGTTTTGTTAAAATACGAGTACTGCGTTATTTATCATGAGAGAACCTTTCTATATGGACTTTTGGTGCATATAGGCACTCGTCTTTACATCGCTAGCGGCAGAAAATAATCCGCTAACACTGCCGGAATGTGTGTGTGTGTGTGTGTGTGTGTGTGTGTGTGTGTGTGTGCGTGTGTGTGTGGTGGGTGAGCGTCCTTGATAAGAATGTTATTGCTTTGTTAAGATATTTATCAGTGCAGTAACATATTTGACGCTGGGTTCTTTACTTTTGAAAAATATCTTTCCGTATAATACTATGAGTTAGGGGACAAGATCATGTGACCAGCGAGAGAACAAGAGCATTGGTTAATGTGACATCAGTTAATAACTCTATGGGATTATCGTGATGAAAATATTACCGGGCGTATCTACGGATGTGATGGATGTCTTGTTGAAGGAAGAAGCCGGTTGGACGGCAGGTGGCAGAAAAGTAAGGGGCCATGGGTAAGAAATATGGAGGAGAACGATGCTGCAGAACGTGGATGATGGATATTGTGAAGAGTAGAAAAGAAAATTAACACAAAATTAGTGTTTGGTGAATATTTGTCGAAATGCTATGCACCTCATAGGTGAGAAACGATTGTGTGTGTGTGTGTGTGGTGGGAGAGTGGAGAGGTGGAAAGATAGAGAAGGTAGGAGGATGACAAATGACACCACATAGATACACATGGATGACACTGCATAGATACAAGCATGTCGCTAAGCGAGACGGGTATTTATTACGATATAACACATATATTTGTGAACAATAGCATAGTCAGACATTGGAATGATGAAGTAAAGTCGAACAGATCTGTCTATGCTTCACTGCAAGTCAGAGGAAGAAGAGTGGCAGGAAACACTGAGGTACTCAACACTTGAAAAATTGGATTCTATTGTCTGAGATAATTGCAATTTCTGCTTCCGAAAGATTGTTTCATAAATCTGGCGGTTGAATGCGGAAATCTTCTATCTATATTTAATGTTGTTCATAAGAAAATTTGTGAATGAATATGCAGCTATGAAAGTAGTCGACGTTATACAGGAATGACCTTCTATGAAATTTGATGGAGGGTTGTATAAGACAACTTTGAGTCTTGATAGTTTATAGTTTGTCTACGCTATTGTTGCAGCAACATATTTCTTATTATATAAACTTGTGATGGCTCTTTGATTTGTGCCAACGAGAGAACCTCTAAACAATCACTTGACCGGCTAAAATAGCTGCTAAATTTCTCTCAAAATACATACATCAGAAAGATGAACAACTCGTGGCAAGCTGGCAGAATCGTTCGCACGCCGGGTGAAATGCTTAGCGGTATTTCGTCTGCCGTTACGTTGTCAGTTCAAATTCTGCCGAGGTCGACTTTGCCTTACATCCTTTGTGGGTCGATAAATTAAGTACCAGTTACGCACTGGGGTCGATGTAATCGACTTAATACCTATGTCTGTCCTTGTTTGTCCCCTCTATGTTTAGCCCCTTGTGGGTAATAAAGAAATAGGTATTTCGTCTGCCGTTACGTGTGAGTTCAAATTCTGCCGAGGTCGACTTTGCCTTACATCCTTTGTAGGTCGATAAATTAAGTACCAGTTACGCACTGGGGTCGATGTAATCGACTTAATACCTATGTCTGTCCTTGTTTGTCCACTCTATGTTTAGCCCCTTGTGGGGAGTAAAGAAATAGGTATTTCGTCTGCTGTTAAGTTCTCAGTTCAAATTCTGCCGAGGTCAACTTTGCCTTTCATCCTTTCGGGGTCGATAAAATAAGTACCAGTTACTCACTGGGATCGATGTAATCGATTTAATCCCTTTATTCGTCCTTGTTTGTCCCCTCTATGTTTAACCCCCTTTGGGCAATAAAGAAATAAATATAGTTCTAGTGACATCTTATTTTTAAAAATTTCTTTATTGCCCAAAGGGAGTTAAACACAGAAGGGTCAAAGGGATTAAGTCGATTACATCGACCTCTGTGCGTAACTGGTACTTATTTAATAGGATGAAAGGATCAAAGGCAAAGTCGACCTCGGCGGAATTTGAACTCAGAACGTAGCGGCAGACGAAATACCGCCAGGCATTTCGCCCGGCGTGCTAAAGTTTCTGCCAGTGTGACACCATATGTTTAAAAAAGAAATGAGAGCGATAAACAGTGTAGGGGCAAGTTTAATCAGCTTTTATTTAGGTTTGTATAATCTGCTCAGATCTTCAACGAGACAACAGCAATAACAATGACAACTGCTGATTCTCTGAAATATTCAACGACGGCAAATTTCTTTCCAATTGAATTAAGATTATTGAGGATAAGATATAAATGTTTATCTAAAACACACTGGGATTCTGTCTAACACTCAATACAGTACCTCTTGCTATAACGGCATCGACCTGTGTCATTTAATTAGACACTTAACCTCAGGAAACCGCCAGTATCACTTCTGTTTGTATCCCAGTTTATCTGCAACAATTTACGGAGATCTCTAGAAAATATTTCTACATACCTTTCGCTAGATTGTAGGAAATGGTAACACCAAGATTGCTAAGCTATTGTTTGGAATCAGCTTGCAGTTCAATATATCATGGAATTCCTAAATTTGATCAATCTATATTTCTCACTCTCCGATGACTGGTATGTCATTCCTTTAAGCATTTTTGAGATTTCCATTTTGATAGGGTGCCTGCTCAATATAGTTCCTGGTGGACCGGTTTTGTCTGATGAGTCAGTTCTTTTAAATAATGTGACGTAATGAGCATAATGGTACAGTTAATTTTCTCAAATATGGAAGATTAATGAGGATTAATGAGGAGGCCGGTCGTACTGTGCATTGTTAATACCCTACATTGTCTGCTGCACGTGAATCTGTCCTTGAGTTTATGCCATACAATTTCTTATGGATTGCTGACTCCATAGATACTTTGGCGTGAAAGTGAGTAAAGATTCTGTGATATACTTTGAAAAGGTTGCTGAGAATTCCTCTTATGTGTTGGTGATATCTATCGCTAGTTTGGTCAGATAGTGTCACTTCAGTTACAGCTTCACTTATTCTAAAGGGCGTTCAATACAATCACATAATGTCCAGCCCTGTCTTCAGTGAGAACGCTAAAGTCACACATTGGTCACTAAACTCATTTGTGTAAAGGGATTTGTTGAGAGCCGATGATACAGATGAAGATGATGATGATGATGATGATGATGATGATGATGAGATGGAAGGGGATAAGGAGAAGGAATGAGAAGAGGAGAAGGAATGGGAGGTAGAGGAGAAGGAAGGGGAGGTGGAAGGACGAACTGAATGATGATGATGGCGACAATTATGGTGATGATGATATTGATGATGATGATGATGATGATGACGACGACGACGATGATGATGAAGGATAATGGGAGACATTCAAAGTATGACTTTTCAGTCTTAAACTACATCGATTAATACATTCTCTACGTTTAAGGCAGCAAGGCTATTTTTCAGAGACACTCGGTTGTTATTTCCAGCATTTTGAATAACGGCATAAAGCTTTGTCTGTCTCTATCTCTTTCTCTTTCTCTCTCACTCACTCACTCACTCACTCACACGCTCACTCACACATTAACATCTAACAAATATTCAGTACGGTTGGGGGAAACCGACTGAACTGAACCCTATGTATGACAGGTATTCATTTTATCCAGATTCCAACAAAATGAAAAAATGCCGGTTAAGATAGACGAGACATGTCCAAGACATTGTTTCACTTGATAGCATTACAGTTAGAATAATTGGGAACAGAAAAGGTGAACGAACGAATCGTTTAGCAAGAAAATGGCTGTATTATCTTTCAGTGTCGGCAGGGGGAACATCGAAAGTGTTATTTTGAGAAATCCCTACGGTACATCTTGTTCTAATGACATCAACCTCTATCATTTAATTAAACATTCCTCGCTTGAGGAAGACACATGGTCATCTCGAAGATTTGTCTCAGCGTTGGAGATAATAGATAATAAGTGGTGTCTCGCGAGACAAAAATATTTTCTTAGTATTTCCAAAAATGACTTGTATGTAATTACATAGTAAAACAACGTTTAAGAAAGAGAGGCAGCAGCGAATATTTCAGCGTGTCTCCCGAGATAAGATATGGCACAGAGCTTTAGTAATTCGCCTGCATGAGTGTATATAATGTATTTGTACGTGGCTGAGTGAGTATCCATGCAACTGTGAGTGCGTTTCTGAGTGTGTATAGCGGTGATGGTGGAGGACAAAGATTTATGCTGACAATGAAACTAAACAAAGAACAGAATATATGAAAACAAGTTAGTGGGGACAGCAGCATTGCCTGCCCCTAACTTGAGTAAATTAACAACATTCTACTTCATAATATCAACTCTAATGGCCGTTTATTGGTTAAGAAAACACATTAGGCTGTTTGAGGGTGCAAAAGGATGTTCGGCAGTTCTGAAGCGAAGTGAGAAAATACTTTGATGATATTGTATCGTCGTCTAAAAATGTTCGCCCACCTCCAACCATACATTCTCCAGCCCCTCCCCCACTTCTTCCTCCTTCAGGGACTTCTTACGGGGAAGAAGCCATATCTTTGTTTACAAAAGTACAAAACCATCTTTCAACTTTTGTATTGTCTTCTTCGTTCTTTATTTCGTTCATTCCTTTATCCTTCCAATCCTTCATTCCACTTTCAATGCAGGAATCTGGAATCGTATTAGCTTCTTGCTAATATAGGCAGATAAACAGATTCCAAAATGGCGGCAATCTTGCCAGCTTTTGCGTTTTCTTCACTACTCCAGCACGAACGACACACGCATAAATACACACACACACAAATATACGCGCATATACATATATGCATAATCACTCAAACACACACAAATACACATATATATGCATGTGTATATACATGCATATATATACACACGCACATATATGTGTATATATATACATATATATATATGCATGCTCTCTGTATGTGTGTATGTGTACGTGTGCGCACACAGACGTTTTCTTGGTTAGCTTGCCATTCCGGTTTGATTTCATTATCATAAATATATAAATGCATGTACGAATATGTATAATACACACACGCACAACACTTGTCTGTCTACATAGATGTCCATGTAGGTATATGTTTATATATACCTACATATACATGCCTATATATATATATATATATATATATATATATTATATATACACATATGTAAATATATATATATCGTTAGAGAGGGAGAGAGAGAGATTTATATATACATACATATAGATGCATATCTCTCTCTCTCTCTCTCTCTATATATATATTATATATATATATATATCTTACACAGAGATATATATTCTTTTCTTCCTTCACATGTTTCAATCATTTTACTGCGGCCATGCAGGGCACCGCCTTTGAATCGACCCCAGGACTTATTCTTTGAAAGTCTAATACTTATTCTATTGGTAATTTTTTCCGAACCACTAGGTTACGGCGGTTTGGGGGTGACAAACACAGACACACAATCATAGACATATATATATGTGTGTATATACGACGGGCTTCTTTCAGTTTCCGTCTAACAAATCCACTCACAAGGTTTTGGTCGGCTCGAGGATATAGGAGAAGACACTTGCTCATGATGCCACGCAGTGAGACTGAACCCAGAACTATGTGGTTGGGAAGCAAGCTACTTACCACACAACCACTCCTGCGCCAACACACACACATGAATGTATGTATATATATATATATATATATATATATATATATATGTTATGTATATATATATATATATGTATATACATATATACATATATATATATGTTATGTGTGTATATATATATATATAGAGAGAGAGATATAGATAGATATAGATATACACACATTCATACATTCCTACATAATTACACACAGAGGGTGGGAACAGACAGGCAGAGATAACGAGAAAAATTATTATTACTTTTATAGGCATATGAATCTCTGTTTAAAAACATACATGGGTTATGACGGTTTTTGAGTGCATATGAATTTAACACGTGTTTATTTACCCGACATGTCGCACTGTGTCCAGGAGCGAAACCGGGTGGTTTATATATGAATACTATGTTAGCAGATACGAGCTATTAACTACATTTATTGTCTCAGCATATAAGTAACACACGGTTTAATTGCTCGTTAAGCCTTGCAAATATCATCCTGTTTCTTCCCGTTTTGTCATACAAGTATTTGTTGTCTAATCTGGATATTCTGTTTTTCTATGTTGAACCATGCCTTGAAAATGTGCCGAATTTTCCAGGCAATTAACAGCCTTCAGTTTATTGTATGTGTGTTCATTGCCGAATGCTTCTACTTTGGGGTGGAACATACTACTACTACTATACTACTACTACTACTACTACTACTACTACTACTACTAATAATAATAATAATAATAATAATAATAATAATAATAATAATAATAATAATAATAATAAGCAACAGCAAGCCAAAACAAGCGAGACAACGATGGCAAAAAAAAAACCTTCATGGCAAATACTGGACTAAATTAAATGCAAAAGAAATAGACAAAGAAAAATCCCAGCAGTGGTTGAGAAGCTCAGGACTCAAAGCAGAGACAGAGGGATTTTTAATTGCAGCACAAGACCAAAGCCTCCCCACCAGAAATTACCAAAAACATGTAATGAAAAGAAATATAACAAGTTACTGCAGAATATGTGGAGATGGACAATAAACAATAAATCATATTATCTCTGGCTGCCCAGTCCTGGCTAAGAAGGAATATATTTACCGACACGACAGAGTTGGGACCTTCATACACTGGAAGCTATGCCAACATTACGGAATAACAACAGAAAAAAGATGGTATAGACACACACCAGAAAAGGTCACAGAAAACGAGAAAGCAACCATACTCTGGGATATGCCAATACAAACAGATAGAGAAATTAAGGCCAACAGACCAGATATAGTTGTCAGAGATCATGAAGAAAAAAAATGCTTTCTAATTGATGTATCAATACCAGCAGATTACAACCTGTCTCTAAAAGAAATGGAGAAACTCTCAAAATACAAAGACCTGGAAATAGAGGTAACCAGAATGTGGAATCTAAAAACAGAAACAATTCCTATCATAGTAGGTGCATTAGGCATGATAAAAAAATATTCAGACAAATACATAACAAAAACACCAGGACTTACAAACACATATAACATACAGAAAATTGCACTACTAGGCACTGCACACATCCTACACAGAACTCTTTCCATACAATAACCATCAGAGCATCACAACAAATCACAGCACATACCTAAGGCACACAGAGCTGCGCTCGGTAGTGAAGTGAAAGCACGCTATATAAATAAAACTACTGAATAATAATAATAATAATAATAATAATAATAATAATAATAATAATAATATAATAATAATAATAATAATAATAATAATAATAATAATAATAATAATAATAATAATAATAATAATAATAATAATAACAAAAACAACAAATGTCCTGATGCAGTACCAGGCAGTGGCTCTCATGGCTTGTGATTTTAACTGATTGGAAGTGTTATCATGTACATTGTTTTGTCTTCGTATAAAAGATGCGCCACAGCAAATATTCTGCTCAGTACCACCGATTTACTTGTCAGTTGTATGACCTTAACCAGTTGACCATGTCCCTTAGTGGCTGACGATATGTGCATCTCTGATCATGAGTAAAAGTAGTAGGGGAGCATCATAGACATGTGTTGAGAGGAATTCTTTTGTGGTTTGGATACTTTATCGTTGCAAACATGGGTGGTTCTTTCAACATAGGCCCCCACCTGCAAAGTCATGCACTGTTTCTCTTTATATGACATCACCATGTCGCGCAGATATGGTTGTGATACCACTGCCTGGTGTAGCCTTATCAGGCTGGTAGTCAGGATGAGTATACTGGGCTTCATATATTTACCCCAGGGTCACTTTGATGGCATACACTGCTCTCTCACCCAATAATAATCCTATCGGTACAAGGTCTGAGATTTTGGCCTAGTCGAGTACATCGATCCCTGTGCGTAACTGATACTTATTTCATTAACGCCGAAAGGATGAGAAGCAAAGTCAGCCTCGACGGAATTCGAACACAGATCGTATAGCCGAACGAAATGCCTCCAAGCATTTTCTCCGGTGGAAACTAATAAAATAGACGAGATATCACGGCATGTCACTGTAAATTAGACATTTCTTGTCCGTTGAAAATTTTGCTGTGCAGGAAGTCACATCGTCTTGTATAAACCGTACCATTCGAGTATTAATGTTACATCCGTTTAGTTCTGGCGAAATTAATTTGCGCAACACGATCCGATCATATTATCATATGTACACGCCCGGGGCTACCACACTAAAATATGCTGCTCAGCACCGACCTATTACGAGTCCTGGCTTCCTTTTTTCGACCAATAGCGAATGTTTTGCTTATACACTCACGCAAAGTGATAAGATGTTGGCTTCGCAAACACTTCTTGAGAAAGCATAAATCTGAGAAGGATAAAAATTTGAATGAACGTGCAATATCTTACACAAACAACGATCTGAAGTTTAGAATGTTTCGATAAAGAAACATCATTCATTTAATCAATCAATAAATGAATACATACATACGTATGCATGTATGTATAGTATACAGTCACATATATGTGCATGTATGTATATATTGCTCTGTATTTATCAACGTATAATTTATAAGTTATAAGAGAATTTTCAGATTTAGCGGCAGTTTATGTATCAAAATGTAACATGCAAAAAATATTAAACCGATGCAAAATTTTATAGAGATCGTTAATTTAGGATAGTTATATACATTGTGTATGCGTGGGAAATCTCCAAATTGCCAGTTCCTGGTGAAATCATGTTTATATTTTATATTAAATTATATTAAGCTTTGATAAATTCCATATCCATAAAATATTAACCTTCTTATGTAAAGGTCAGCATATTTCGTTCACCAATTAAATACAATTCGATTATAAATAAATATTCATGAAACACAACACAAATAATTCACATGTATTTCATATTAACCGTAACATACATATATATATGTATATATAAACATACATACATACATACATACATATATATATATATATATATATATATTATATATATATATATATATTATATATATATATATATATATATATATATATATATATATATATTATATATATATATATATAATATATATATATATGCAGAGGAATATAAAGATAGATAAAATGTATACCTGTATAGAAATGTATATGCACATATGTATGTATGCGTGTGTGTGTATACACAACCACGATTTATATGCTTATATATTTAATGGTCATCAACAGGCGTACATTCACTTTGCTCGCATAATTATGCAGCAGTCTCTCTCTTTTTTCTCCTTTCTTTGTGTGTGTTTATGCATGCATTAATACATCTATATACAGAGTGAGAGATAGACAGAATGTTAATAAGTGTGTGTGTGTGTGTATGTAGGCGTCAATCATCATTTGGTGTATAATTTGAATTATGTCCTCATAATGAGTAATTTCTATTTAATTATCAACCTGTTTATTAATTTTCTAATTAACCTGTTTATAGTGTGCGATCAACTTTCTGTGTCATTCAAACTTTAACACCGAACCGACCATCTTGATGCAGTCGGCGAGCCTTCACTGTTGTTCTCCACATGACGACGACGACGACGACGACCACCACCACCACCACCACCACCACCACCACCACCACCACTTACCATTAGTAACTTCCTATTTCGATATGTGTGTGCGTATATGTATTTTTGCGTGGGTGTATTTGTGTGACTGTGTGTGTGTGATTTTAACGAAGACACGAGAAAGGTTCTGTTCTAAACTTTGTAAGCCACCATCTACTGGTCTCATCGAAGATTTTATTAAGCATGAAGGAATGTGGATTTTGACCATTGTAGACCCCGCCCTATATGATGTTGTTAATCAGAACGAAACATGAGAATATGCTCGAGGTCTACGCCCCACCCCACGCTTTGCGAAACAAGTCAAATTGATTATCTCAACAAAGGAGTCAAAACTGTATCCTTGACCTCCACAAGTCCTCGGTAACAGGTAATATCGATACGGCGATGTTTAATTTCAACACAAGCAGCTCTGTACAGAATATTGCAGGTGGAAGATATTAGCTAAGAAGCCGTTTATGTGATCATTCGGCCTGCTAGAAATAACAGTCAAAACTCCTTCACATCTCATCTTCATTTCTTCTTTGTGCTACACTAGACATCGATCCACCATTGGGAAGTTCCAGTAAGGCACCAAGGGTTTCTATGAAATGGCGTTGTATTAACTGTTCGGTGACCCTTTCCCTATTTCCTGAGAAAGGAAAGTTCTGAGCGGTTTTCCACAGAGTAACGCAGTGGATTCTAAGATTAAGAAAGAGAGAAAAATGAGACAGACAGTGGGAGAGAGAGAGGGGGAAAAGAAGAACTGACTCAAGTTTAGTTATTGACCAAGGAGAGTCGTAAGAAAACTTGGCTTCGGCAACATTATAAATCAGCGCGCGGTAACAGGAACAAACGTCACATAACGTTTCTACTGGACACGATAACGCCTCTGACATTTCGCCCACTTCAAGTTATACCTTACAATCTTAAAAGTACGGGAAACGAAAGAGAAGCAAAACTGCTAGAAATAGCAGCCAGTTTGCTTCAACTCACATCGTGCAGATTGCAGGAAGGTGTATCTTTAATGAGATTTAGCTGCGATTTCTAGCACAAAGAGTGACCGCATAAGGGTGCTGTTGGCATTTCAATAGTCAGGTAATCTAATCGAAATTATGTCTATTCTTATTTATTACAAAACGGATTATTTTCATATTTATAATTCCATGTTCTGGTGTTGATGGTGGTGGCGGTAGCGTGTGGTAAATCTGATATTTTGTTTCCATTACACTTGAATAATGACAATCTAACCAACGGTGCAAGGTAGTAGCACTGTCTTGGCAACATCTGAACTAAAAATTCTTTAATTCACGTGCTCTGAAGAAGCTTTATTCCTGTTGTTAAACACGACGAAGCACTAAGGGATTGTAAATTGATTTAGAAAGGACCCTTTTCTGTAGATAAACGATAATAACTGGCAATCCGTATGTTACGACGACGAGGGTTTCATTTGATTTGGTCACTGGAACAGGCTGCTCGTAAAATTAAGTTGAAGCAAGTGACTGAGCACTCCACAGACACGCGTACCCTTAACGTAACTCTCGGGGCGATTCAGCGTAACACAGAAAGCGAGAAGGCTGGACCCTTTCAAATTAACAGGTACAACTCATTTTCGCCAGTTTAGTGGACTGGAGTGACGTAAAATAAAGTGTCGTGCCCAAAGAGACAAAGTACCGCCAGGAATGGAACTCACGACCTGTAGGGTCCTGCACCGAATACATTAACCATTAAGCCAAGTGCTTTCACAGAAGAACTATACACTACTCTGAAAGCTACATATCGGCAGCAAGGTGGATGGAATCATTCTTATTATCAATTGACTTCCTCGCGGTCTTGCTGCATTCTCAGAGATACCAAACGTCATTTTAACCCTTTTAAGCTGATCGAATAACACAGCACACTTTTAAAATAGCTTGCTTTGGCTTTTTATTCATTTTTACCTCTAATAAAACACATGTTTTATATATAGTCAAATTAATAAATTGTTCTCAACACTTCTGAAAAGCTTTTTCATGTTCCTATACTCTGATCATTCACGCCTGAATGCTTTAAATCTTAATTTCTGTCAACAAAGGATCTTCAATCTTACGATGCAATCGCTAAATTCACCATCAACTTCCATACCAGAACTAAATGCAGTTTCCACTATAAAAGAGCGTTAACAAACAGCAGTAAGAACATTTCGTTTCTGCGTATTAAAAAGTTGTTTTGAACTCATATTTCTGGACAACATTCGCAGAAAACGTTATGTCGGTTTTGTCCATAAAAATATTACCACGCCATAATTCTATGTTCAAAAGCAGTTTATCAAAGGTGCTTTTTCCCTATGAGCTGTGTGAAAAATCATATAATATCGGGGGATTTTGTCATTCCATAAAAGCTAAAACCACATGAATCGTGGCTAATATATTTTATTGTACGGTTTTATAATTCTGTTTTGAATTTCATGGCGAAAGAAATTATGATGAAGCATACTTTTAGTGAGTTTTATTAAATAAAACATCGCTTATTACATTATTCAAAGTCAAATCGTAACGAGAGTACCACCAAAGAAGAAGTTAATCGTCCAACATATTAAGACTGCAAAGCGGTTTCGATATACGCTGCAAAACATCTATTTTCTTAAACTTTCTTTTTACGTTTTTTTTTTTACTTAGTTTCATGCGCGTCACTAATTAGATGACGAGGCATTTGGCTACCTGTGTCTATTGACTTTTTTTGTCTACTCTTCCCTATTTTATAGTGGGCGGTTCCACTTAGTGTCCCGTCATTAGCGACGCGCACGACCGGTAAACACTAAAATAAATCTAAGCCTTGGGCGACTCCCACTGTCCCGCCAAGAGAACATGGTACCACCTATGTCGGGTCCAGTATTTATAACATCTTTATTTTGTTTCTCAATATACCTAGTCATTATACTGGGATCCTGCACGCAGGATTTCCATGTCGAGGGCTAATCTCTCAGCATATTGTATGCATGAAGCATCGCACTTCTACTTGAGTGGCCGTCGAAACGACCTTTCCCTGACGCCGAAGGCATCTAGCACCGCACTCGCAGGCCGGGACCAGGTACCACATGCATCTACCGGCCGATCAAACTCCTGCAACAGCAATGGTATGAGCGGCCGATATTTGCGCACTTTCTCAAGAGATGCCTCTCTGAAGGCATCTCCCTGCTCCAACCGGACGGTCACGTCGACAGCCACTACCTTCTTAGGACGGCTAAATGCTAAGTTGGGTATCAGCCTGGAGCCTCCTGCAATGTAAGAAGGCTCCGCATTGATACGCCAACCATAATCGGCAGCCTCTCTCGCTACCAGGCTTGTTATACCTGGTAAGTCGTGGCCCTTTAAAAGCGTCACATGTTGGATTCTTCTATGTCCGCCATCACGAATCATACCACGTCTTCTGTTCAGCCATCAGTGGACGAAGCATAATTCAAAGACTGTCCTTCGAATAAGAATCGTCCAACGACTAAGCTGCCATTTTAACGTTCTAAACATGGTTCTTTTATTACTTAACTAGCAGTATCGCCCGGCGTTGCTTGGGTTTGTAAGGGAAATAACTATATAAGCATTTTTAGTGAGTTATAGCAAAAAATAGCAAAACAATGCATTAAAAATGGAATAAAAAATGATGGTAATTTTGGTGTCTTCAAGCCATGAAGTCGTTGTTCTAAAAGAACGCTGGTCTCCTTGACAATGCTTTACGACGTTGATTCCCTTACACTCCCTTCCCCACAGCTTCACGAGGGAGGGAAGAAGGGGGAGAAGCAACACAGGTGCAGGTATGACCATGGACGCCAACTCCGCCGCCATCGACACACGAAAAAATATGCGTTAAAATGGAAAAAAATGATGTTAAATTATTTTTAAAATCGTAGACTCATTGTAGACGCGCGCTAATACCCAGACGGGCTCGATATGAATCACGACTATAAGATACCCGAATTTGGTTAAACTGCACCGCAAAATGTGGGAGTAGTTAGGAATCTAAATCGTAGGAGACAGACACTCACACAACTACAGTTTTATATATATAGATATTGCAACGTCCAAACGATCATTTTCTTACGACTCGCGGCTGCCATTCTGCGAGGTCCAAACGATCAGTTCCTTATGGCTCGCCTTATGTTATGTAGACCATATTCCAGGATATTTACGAAGGAAAGCATTCTGCCTACGACGAGCTTAGCGTCGGTCTCAGGTTTTATATTTACACAACTATGACTATTTTATTTGTTTCAGTCATTTGACTGCGTCCATGCTGGAGCACCGACTTTAGTAGAACAAATCGATTCCAGGGCTTATTCTCTGTAACTCTAGTACTTATTATATCGGTCGCTTTTGCTGAACAGCTAGGTTTCGGGGACGTATACAAGGGTTTGGCTTGGCTTGGCTTGTAATTTTATTTCATAATATGTTTTTATTTCTCTTACTAGTGTATAATATGCGACTCGATTCCTTTTATGCAAAGCCTACAACATTCAGTATGTCTGTCATATGGTGTTGATTCAGTAATTATCGACCACCTTAAGAAATGATTTAAGATTAAAGATTTGTGTATAGGTATTCATTGAATCTTATCTAGATCATATTTTCATAAAGTTTTAAAGTTTCAAAGTTTCGAAACTTAAAAAATAGTTAATTTTAAAGTTTAAAAAAATGTTTAAGTTGCTAAATATTTATGCTTACAACATACTAAAAGGTCTGTAATTTTATTTCATAATATGTTTTTATTTCTATTACTAGCGTACACTAAGAAAAAACACATGGAATCAAGTAACCTGATCATCTAATGTGCCGCAAACCCCTTATTTTTGTTCGGAAAAAAGGTAGTGGGAGGAAATGCCCCCCTCCCTTATCACAGCATCATTGGAATTTTTTTTCGTTGAATGAATTACGGTGACCTCTTAATATGCCACAAAAAGCGTTTTTTGTCTAGGAAAACGGGGCTGGGACGGGGTGGAACTCTCGAAAATTTTACTCACCATTTTACAGAAATACGTTTTCGAGAGTGTGGATTACATAGTTCGTTATTAAATAAATATTTACTAGTTGGTACTATGTGAATTAATATGTTAACTATATTGTGTGTATTTTATGCTAAAAATATTTCCATTGATTTCGGGATGGGAGGAGGTTTCCAGTTTCCCACCCCACTTTTTTCCGAACAAAAATGTGTTTTTGGCACATTAGGAGGTTGGGGTACTTGATACCACGCAAAAACTCTATGTTTTTTTGTTGTTTTTTTGCTTAGTGAAACGCGTGCGGGAGTACTTCCCAAAATTTACTGAAGTTTGTAATTGGAGGGGGAGGAGAAGACGCAGTTGGAATGTCAAGAGGAGGGAAAAAAAGCTAATAGTTTTGGTAAGTTAGACTATAGGTGGTATACAATGAACCAAGGCGGCGAGCTGGCAGAAAAGTTCTGTGTTTAGCCCCTTGTGGGTAGTAAAGGAGTAGGTATTTTATCTGCCGTTACGTTCTGAGTTCAAAATTCTGCCGAGATCGACTTTGCTTTTCCTCCTTTCGGGGTCGATAAATTAAGTACCAGTTACGCACTGGGGTCGATATAATCGACTTAATCCGTTTGTCTATCCTTGTTTGTCCTCTCTGTGTTTAGCCCCTTATGGGTAGTAAAGAAATGAACTATTTCCAGAGGAACTGAGGTTTTTAAGATATACTATTGAACTAACAGAAAGATCAGCAGTACGGCCGCTCCTCAAAACTAGCACAGTTGATGACCTATTCAGTTCCGCAATGAAAAGCCCTTCACTGTCCAACTATCCACATTCTTCATTTTCTATGAATACAACAACTGACCCGTCATCATCATCATTGCCAAAATATTCTATAACTACAACCATAACCACTACTACTATTACGCCTTACTCCCCACTACTGTCCACCTCAATTTGAATGCATACCTCACAGCTCCATGATAAATCTATAAATGCATGATGCCACAAAATATGCCAGTTTTTTCAAAGTTAGGGACTATGTATATGGAGTAACTGCAATTTCACTCATTTACCTGGGACAAAACATGCAATTTGTACAAGCAACCCCAGTCAACGCCAAAGCACGTCTTAAACCGCTGTTCCTGTACCTACCACCACCCACCTGCACCACTTCTATGTGGTTCTTCAAATTGCTTCCTTATGTGCAATTTTTAAGTCAGTTTGTCCCTTTCACTGTCTGTGTGTGTTTGTTCTCTTTTATTCTTTTTTACATGTTTCAGTCAATTGACAGTGGCCATGTCGGATCACCGCCTTTAGTCGAACAAATCAACCCCAGAACTTATTCTATGTAAGCCTGGTACTTATTTTATGTTTCTTTTGCCGAACCGCTAATTTACAGGGACATATACATACCAGCATCGGTTGTCAAGCGATGATAGAGGGACAGACACACACACATATATCATTATCACCGTTTAACGTCTGCTTCCCATGCTGGCATGAGTTGGGCGATTTGACTGAGGGCTGGTGAGCCAGTAGGCTGCACCAGGCTCCAGTCTGATCTGGCAATATTTCTACAGCTGGATGCCCTTCCTAACGCCAACCACTCCGAGAGTGTAGTGAGTGCTTTTCTAAGTGCTAATGGTATGGGGGCCAGTCCGGAGGTACTGGCATCGACCACGCTCAAATGGTGCTTTTTACGTGCCACCGACACAATAGCCACCCACGCGACGCTGGCAGCGATCACGCTCGAATGGTGCTTTTAACGTGTCACAGGCACGGGTGTCAATCAGGCTGTACTGTCATCGGTCACAAACAGAAAAGCTCAATGGTGAACAAATAAAAAATATACTGACGCAACACCTGGACTATCACTTCAGATTTATACCTGCAATTAGTAGGGCACCTGGTTATATGGCTAACTGCTTGATCAATACTCTTAAAAAGCTAGGCTTCACAAAACAATAGCAAACAAAACTAATTAGAAAAGTAACATTTACAAATCATTAATGGAACTATAAAAAATATGTAAAACATTGTAGAAATTCAGTCTGTAGTATGTGGATATATATACCTACATACTACAGATTGTAGATATAAGCTACGAATAGCTCAAAACCTATAAATTGACACACATTTCTATGCCTGTCTGCAAACATATGTGCACACACACAAAAACACATACATGAGTGGAGATACACAGACACACAAGACTAATTAAAGAGACTAGGTTCTGAGCTGCCGACAGTCTTTTTATTGGAGAGAAATTCAATAAATAAAACCAGAAGAATATGCATAAAATACAGGTTTGGTAAAAACGAGTGACCACATGTGAACACATGTTCATATATCATACTTGTACACACTTTTCATAAAAGCCTCTTTTAAATGAGCGATTTAACAAAATCCGTTGAAAATTCTATAATTTTACGTCAATCTACCTGTGTTCTGTCATAAAATCAATACTTCGCTTGGTTAATTTATACCTTACACACACACATACACACACACACACACACACACACACACACACACACACACACACACTCACTCACTCACTCACACGTTTTAATGGTTCAGCATCAACAGCATCAACGCCACTACTATCACAATAATAATTCCAATGACAACTACACCACCACCACCACCATTTTCATTACAGCCATCAGTTGTAACGAAAGTACATCAAAGGTAAATGGTTGTGGACCTGGTCTTGTGGGTTAAAACTATTGCTTTGTAATCACGAGGTTCTGAGGTCAATCCTGCTAACCCTGCACCTCATCATGCCTTCTATCATGGTATAAAGTTAATTGAAGCCTTGTAAGATGGAAACTGTGTTGAAGCTTGTTGAAAAGGATTATGGCTGTGCCTTGTTATGGCTGGGAGACACAATCTGTCTGTTGGTCTTTGGGTATCATTAGCACAGGATGTTGCACATATTTGGAACCAGTGTTTGGTCTGAGAAGATCTCAGTATAAAGGTGAACTGCAACTCCTGATTTGTAGGTTCTTCTACTTGTGCCCGGCCATCAATCTTGGAAGTCTTCCCACTGAAGGCACCAACCATTTCTCCCCAGACCATTTCATAGTATCATGATCATTACCGTGCAGGTGTTGCTGTGTAATGCCTAAGTGTCTTCTAATCTAGCCCTGGGCTGACCAAGGTCTTGTCAGTAGATCTGATAAACGGAATCCGAAAAGAAGCTCATAACACGTGTGTGTGTGTGTGTGTGTGTGTGTGTGTGTGTGTGTGTGTGTGTGGTGTGTGTGTGTGTGTGTGTGTGTGTGTTGGTTCTGTCAATTTCTCTTGACATCGCAAGCTAAGTGTAGACTAGGTACTGTTGTTATACAAGTGATGTTGTCTGTTTGTAATCTTCCTTGAAAATATCTCCAAGCTGAGAAAAAATATGTTCTTGCTTGGAAACCGGAGACAATCGGATGCAGTCGTGTAGAGGCTGATGATTTTACATAGCTGAATATCCAGTAACCCTGTTTTGGCAACAGTTCTTTTTGGGGGCTGGACGTAAACACCCACACACATACAGAAATATATGCATATGTGTGTCACGAGGCTGCCAAACAAATCTGACATGAACTCATAAAATTCATAGGGCAGACCATCCTATAGTTCATTGCCTTCTGTATTTCCACTGATTTTTGTAGAACCTTGTGTCTGCTGCTGAGCGCTGAGGCAGGCTGTCCAGGTATGAAATAAAGTACGCTACTGTTGTTGACCCATTGTCCAACTCAAACAGCCATGTGAAGTGCTTCTGGAAGGCCACACATATCTCGGAACAGAGTAGCATGTACCCGCCCTGGCGCATCGAAGACTGATTGTGGTTTTGTTACCATGTCATGTCTCCACTGTCAAGGCCCATCGGATGGTTTTAGTTCCTTCGTGTTTGAGTGCACAGGCCTTAGTTCTAACAACAAATCCTTCATGAGTCACCTTGAAGAAATAGTCAAGTGCCGGAATGGCTAAAATGCTGCTAAAATTTATGTTGTGATTCCTTTACTAACTGCCACTTCTACTTTGCTAACCACTTCTCCCTCTTTCTATTCTTTCTATTGATAACCCTTCACTGAATGTTTCTGATTCTATTTTCTTCAGGGCAAACTAGAACTATCATCAACTGCCACTTAACTAGTTCCCTAATCTGGTCCCTGAAGATTTTGTATGCTAGTTAGGACGTATTCAACATCCAGTAACTGGGTCCCTGTCTGTGGGTCCTATCTAAATTGACTGAGCAGATCACAAATTTGTAGCTTGTTTAAAGTGAGGCCACTCTATGCTATCCCTATCCACTAGCCTAACAAATACTCTTAATATATTTTTTGCTCGGGTCAAACACTGGAATTTGTCCAATCCTCTCCCCCACCCACCCCACGTTCGCGAGCGCGAAATTTTGTTGTACACCTATCACACTATTTTTTTTTTTTTTTGGCTCGAATCAAACACTTTAGTTTGTCCCTATAGTTTAAAAAAAAACTAAGATGTTTATTATTACAATTGAATAGAAAAAGATAAATATGCTTTTTTTTCAGCGATCCCCCATTTGAGACTTTTCGAAAAGTTTATCATAATTTCCAAAATAATTCACATATGAAGAAAATTTAAATACTATATATTATTTTGATTCTTAAGACACCTCTGGCAAAGCCAAAGAATGTGAATAAAAAATTTGGCAGTGAATGGGTTAAAAACATAACTTTATGCATAAGAAGTACAGTTCCCAATTATGAAGCCTCGAGTTCCATCCCACTACGGAAACTCTTGGCCAAATAATTTCTATACGAATTATGATTGAACCCGAGTATTTCAGGCAGCATTTGATACATTATTTATATTTGACGGATATTTGTCCGCATCTTCTCTGTTGTTAACACAACGTTTCGGCTGATATACCCTCCAGCATTCATGAGGTGTCTTGGGGAAATTTCGAACCTGGGTTCTCATTCCTAAGACATTTTTCGAAGCTATTATTATTATTATTTTTTCTTTATTATTATTATTATTATTATTATTATTATTATTATTATTATTACTATTATTATTGTTGTTGTTGTTGTTGTTGTTACTATTATTTATTATTATTATATTATTATCATCATCATCATCATCATCATCATCATCATCATTATTATTATTACTATTATTATTCAGATCACTGCCTGGAATCGAACTCGGAATCTTGGGGTTAGTAGCTCGTGCTCTTAACCACTACGCCATATGCTGTGGAAGCCCGTTAGATGGGTCCAACTTCTAATTGTATGGCTTCATTTCTTATGTACTTGAAAATCCATGTCAGTTTTATTTTAGTGGATCTATCATCAAGGACAATCCAGTTATGACCTTCTTAACCTATCTCAAGTACTGTGTAGTTCTGATATTTTTGTCAAGGAATTCTTTTTAGGGTACCAACGACAATGGTATTCTCGCCAATTTACAATATAAGAAACCGACACATCCATCTCACATAGTCCGTGCCACACAGGTCACCTTAGAGTATAGGTGACTGTACAGAAGCAAACTATGTCCATATTATAACAGAAGGGATGTCGGATCAGACACACTTCTGTCACATGGGGCATGTCACACTGGTTCTACCTGAGGTTTTGGTTTGAAGCATCCTTGACTGGTTTCAGTCATTAGACCGCAGATAAGCCAGAGCATCGCATTAAACACTATTAGTCGAACGAATCTTTTTCTGCCGGTCTCTTTCGCCGAACTAATAAGTTACAAGGACATAATCACCCCAACACCGGTTGTCAAGTGGTGGTGGGGGACAAAAACAGACTCAATGATACACACAACTCACCTTCGAAATGTGGAGTAGATAAAACAGGGGACAGCTAATGAAGAGAATGTTCTTTATGTTGCCTGTCTCGTTTCTATTGTTGTTCGAAAAATAGTTCGTTTTTCATACTTTTTTTATGTTCTCGTTTTTCGTTTTGTTCAGTTTTTTTTTGACGTCCTGTACCCATATATGCGTGTATATATACATATATATGTAGGCATGTACATGCATGTGTGTAGATATGCATATATATATATGTATATATATATATATATATATATATATATATATATATATATATATATATATATACTCGATTGGCTTCTTTCTATTTTCCCCTACGAAATCCACTCAAAAGTCTTTGGTCAGGCCACAGTATGAGACAAGATGCCATGGAGTGGGACTAAACCTAGAATCACGTGGTTGGGGTGGTAGTAGATACAGGAGTGTGCTAGTAGATACATTCAGCCCCTGTATTTGATTGGTCCTTTATTTTATCGATCTCGAAATGATGAAAAGCAAATTTGAACTCGATGACATTTTGGCGCTTGAACTCAAAATGTAAAGTGCCGGATCAAATACTACAAAACATTTTATCCGAAGCTCTAACGATTCTGCAAATCATTTCTCCTCATATTATAATCCTTTCTGCTAAATGCACAAGGCTAGAGATTTTGGGGTGAGGAATGCTAGGCGACCCAGAAATGTTAAAAGGGAAAGTTGACCTCGGTGATAGTTGAGCTTAGAACGTAAAACCCGAGGAAATGCCATAATGTAACTGGTCTGCAGGGCTAACGATTCTGCCACCTCGCTGCTTTGCCTTCATGCTATAATAAACGACAGATCGCACTTACAAAATCCCAGTTTTGTAACAAGAACATACAGTTACGCTGATTCAAAACTATGTATTCACTTTAAAGGTTTACATATATATTTGATAAGCTGAGTCACACAATCATTACAAAAGTAGATAATGTATACAAAGTCCCAGCATTCACACACACACGCATGAGCACACACATACTGAACAGACACAGTGTCACGCTGCATTTTACTAATGATTACATTACAAGTACGCATGTCCGCAGAATGGTCACTTTTTTTACAACCAGAATGCGATGAATAGGTCATTCCATAGGTCGAATTAATGATATAACTCACCATTAATCGTTGTGAACCCCTACACGTATATTGAGTTAGGCACCAGCATTATGTTTCACACAACATAAAGGTGAGTAACACACACACACACACACACGTATGTATGTATGTTTGTATAAGCATGACAAATAGATTGTGTATATTGATGCTGAACACGTTCAAATATACACCACACCTACACAAAACTATATACGTGATCATGAATGTATTTTCAACATACATTCCTTCAAGGTAAGAGTTTTTCGCTTTTGTTATTTTTTTTTTTTTTGTTTTCAATCATTTGCTTGCTACGATTTTTTTATGTTACTGTTGTTTTGTTGTTTATTTCTCTCTCCCCCCGCACCTTCGCTTCTCCCGCTACTTTCTCTGCTTATTTCTATATGGATTTCGACACATCAAACACACAGAGCCACGCCTGTTTCACTTTAAAAGATCAAAGCTTGAAGTATTTCGATAGGCTGATTGGATTAGCTGAAAGAATCGATAGACCGCAACATACATATGTTTATTGATCGGACCTTTGGCCATATCAAATACTGTTTAGTTCACAGACCATTTTTATTCCTGCGAATTTCTTATTTCCTCTTTATACATTTTCTGTTACATACATACACATATACAAAATACATACATACACACATACCAATATATTTATGTATGTGTGTGTGTGTATGTATATATGTGTATGTGGTTCTCTTTTACCAGTTTATGTGTTTTGTCTTTCTAATATTACGACAGCAAAACCATATTCCAATATGCCAGCCAATTGAAGACCTTCGGCTAGAAATTGTATGTTTATATTGATCTTTCATTCGATACCTGTTTGATATAGGCCTTCATTTGCATCTTGCATCACTCTGTATTCATTAATCGTTATGTCTGTGCGTGTATATATATATATAGTATCTGTGTATATATATATATATATATATAGTGTCTGTATACATATATATATATATAGTGTCTGTATATATATATATATATATATATATATGTGTGTGTGTGCATATATATATATATATGCATGCATGTATGTCTGTCTGTATGTATATGTATGTATGTGTGTATATGTATATCGAGAGAAAGAGACAGACAGATAGACAGACAGACAAATAGATAGATAATTTATACACGTATATGGAGGCGTGTGGCTTATATTTTAGGGGTATTGCATTAATGATCGTAAGATTGTGGTTTCGATTCCTGAACTAGGCGATGCGTTGTGTTCTTGAACAAAAGCAAAAAAAAAAAGAAAAGAAACAAACAACTCCATTTCACGTTCCTCTAGTCCCCTCAGCTGACAAAAGTCACCAATCCTGCGACGGGCTGGTATCCCACCTAGGTGTGTGGGGTACATTTACGCCACCGAATCAAGGAAACCGTTCTTATTAGCCTACAGCTGGGCAAGCTTCTTCGATCTTTTCCTTATATATGCTTGTAATGTACATATGTCTCAGTATATAAACGTGTGTGTGTGTTTGCTATTCATTTAGTGGTCTCAGTCATTCTGTTACAGTGGCCATTCTTCAGCTACGCAATATGTGATATGTCGTACACCAGAAATTATTTCCTTACGCCTCCGTAACAAGAAATGTGTTTCATTAGTTGATTAAACTCTGTTGACTTTGAAAAACTGCTCTAATGAGAAATTCATTTGCAATGTTTTTGAGGCACGAATTACCTTTGATCATGTAGATATATAAAGCGTTCCAGCGTTGACCCTCTCGCATAATTTGCAGTCAATGTATATCTATCTATCTGTCTGTCTGTCTGTGTCATGGCACTCCCACATTCTTCTTCTTCTCCTCCCCTTCTCCATCTTCTTCTCCTCTTTCTCCCTCTCCTCCCCTTCTCCTTCTCCTCCCCTTCTCCTCATTCTCTTCCTCCGCCCTTCTCCTTCTCCCATTCTCCTTCTTCACTTCTTCCCCTCCTCTTTTAAGAGGGAATATTCTATATAACTCTAGTACTATCCATATTGTAAGACACAACATATTCTGAAAAAACCCAGCAATACAGTCATCAGAAAATAATGAGAAACCTAAAATCCATGTTAAACCTATACAGAGAAGGGCTCACTGACAAAAGAATATGACTATATGACCAATTTCAAAAGTAAAACCAGTCAATTCTACGGTATTCCTAAGATACACAAAAGTGAGAAAATAAGTAACTCCTGCAAGATAGCTACAGACATAATAATTAAAGTCCCTAATCCTAATGACCTCAAATTGAGACCTATAACTGCAGATCCCGCATGCAAAACCCACCGCCTCAGTATCTTTTTAGATACCCTCTTAAAACCATTCCTCAAGCATGTCAAAAGCTATATAAGGGACGACCTGGATTTGCCCAGTCACCTTCCTTGAGCAATAAACAAAGACACCCTACTATTATCCTTCGATGTAGTCAACCTCTATTCTAATATCCCCCACAACCTAGGAATAGAGGCAATTCAATTCTGGCTTGAGAATTACACTAACAAACTCCCACATCGCATCAAAAAAGAATTCGTGATAGAAGCGCTAAAATTCATCCTGGAAAATAACTACTTCGTCGTCTTCAAAGACAACTTCTACCGACAAAAATCGGAGACTGCAATGGGTACGAGAATGGCCCCCTCCTTTGCTAATCTAGTCATGAGATATCTAGAAATTAGTCTTTATCGTAAGGTTCCAGAAAAGTACGGCAGCCAATTCTCCCTCTACATAGAAAATAACTGGAAGAGATACCTGGATGTCTGTTTCACTCTTTGGCATGAAAATATAGAGAAACTTAAAGAATTCCAAGCAGTTATAAATGGACTTGACGTAAGCATTCAATTCATGAAGGAATATAGCCACCAACAACATCCCTTCCTCGACATCCTCATTAAGAAATCTAACAACGCAATAAAAACAGATATATACTATAAGCCCACGGACTCCTAGCAATATCTACCGTTCAGCTCATGCCACCCCAGACACACAAGAATGAATATCCCTTCAACCTAGCAAAAAGAATATGTACTATAGTTTCTAATGCAAACACCAGAGACACACGATTACATGAACTAAAGGATACACTCATCACCAGGAACTACCCATCTTCACTTATTGACATATGCTTTCAACGTGCCCTTCAACTCAACATCCAGGAGCTCAGACATCCCAAATTAAAGGATTTACAACCAAAAGCCCTACCATACATTTCTACACATAACCCTCTCAACAATGAAGCCTTCGACACCACCCTCCAATATATTCCCATGCTAAAAAAGACCACATAATTAACTTAATCCTCCAAACATACCCATCATAAAAAGCAAGAGACCGCCCAAATCTATGAAAAGTCTCCTAACACAAGCCAGAATACGCTCAACAACACAGAAGCGGTCAGTAAAAAAAATGCGGAAGACACAACTGTGGGATATGCGTCAATTTAATTGAGGGATCAGAGTTCTCTTTCAAACAGGGACAACGTTTCACAATAAAAAGCAACTTCACATGTGCTTCGGAGAAACTGATATACGCACTAACCTGCTCTGAGTGTCAAAAGCAATACACAGGCTAAACAAAAAACAGTCTACGTAAAGAATGGCTCTGCACAGATCCGAGATCAAAATTCCCCAAAACAGAAAGATAGCATGCCGCTAACACAGACATTTTCGCCAATATTAAAAACCCAAGATTCAGAATTTTTACCCTCTACCAATTCAGGGACGATACAACTTGGAGCCAACGAATTAGTAAACAGACTCACTTTATTACAAAATACAGACCACTTTTGAACGTGTCTGCAATAAACGACTTATCCACCACGGCCTTAGAATAACACACACACGAAAATATTAAAAACAATGCACTCAAGAGTATCCGAAGAATTCATTAAAAAACAGTCTCAATCACTGCTATAATCCATAACGAGCCAATTTTAGGTCACTTGACCATTTAATCCCTTACTACTACCATACTGCCTACATTCCTTTTTATTCTCCCTTCTCTTTCTTCGTCTTCTTCCTCTCCGCCACCTCTTTCCCAACTTTACCACTATTGCTGTTTAGAATAACACCTACGCAAATTTTATAAACAAAACATTCAAAAGAGATGTTTCAGGAATTCAATCACTACTACCATCGACAACGGGTCACTTTCAGGGTACTTAACATACTACTATCATGGCACTCCTACATTCTTCTTTTTCCTCTCCTTCTTCTTCTTTTCTTCTTCTTCTTCTTCTTCTTCTTCTTCTTCTTCTTCTTCTTCTTCTTCTTCTTCTTCTTCTTCTCCTTCTTCTTCTTCTTCTTCTTCTTCTCTTCTTCTTCTTCTTCTTCTTCTTCTTCTTATATATATATATATATATAGAGAGAGAGAGAGACAGAGAGACAGAGAGACAGACAGACACACAAACACACACACACACACACTCACACACACACACACACACACACACACACACACCACACACACACACCACACCACACACACACCACACATATATATATATATATATATATATATATATATATATATATATATATATATATACTAAGCAATAAGGGTTTAGCAACGAGTTGCCTTACCACATACCGAATTTAGAAATAGCAGTCAAAGGGTTATAGCTATTCTTCTACTAAAAAGGGTATGTGGTAAGGCACTCGTTGCTAAACCCTTATTGCTTAGTATTACTTAAATTTTCCTCGAATGAGGCTTTTACATGCCGAAGACTACTTGGTGTAATTGATAATTTTTCCAAATTAATTAATTTCACCCTTCATTATATATATATATATATATATGGTGAAGGCGCATGGCGTAGTGGTTAGGGTATTTGACTCATAACCGCAAGGTCGTGAGTTCAGTTGCTGGCGACGTGTTGTGTCCTTGGGCAAGATATTTTCAAAAGGCCAGCCTTGTCACACTCTGTTTCACGCTGAATCCCACTCAACACTACGTTAAAGATACACGTGTATGTGGTGTGCTCAGCGACTTGCTCGTTAATTTCACGAGTAGGCTGTTCCGTTCAATTAGAACCCTCGTGGTTATAGGCGATAGAATGCCATGTGCATATATATATATATATATATATATATATATATAACAGAGACCGTAATACGTGTTTCTCCTTCCCACTTATCGCACCAACCTAACGCTTCAAATAAAAGAAGTCGCCATCATTACAATATTTTCAGATTTGAAAAGCATCAGCGGCTCTACTTTGGTCTTTGACCTTCGGAAAGTGCATTACGAGAGGTTGATATTAAGTTGACAGCCCTCTACCCACGCTCATTGAAGATGACAGGGACATCATTTTCCTCTTCCTCACGTGAGATATATTTGAATTTAATTTTGGGTACTCGACGCCTCGTATATCACGTCAATGATAAATATACATCTTAGAAATGTACTTCTCTAGGTATTTTAACCAACCCCCACACTATTGAAGAACATGACCACCACCTACATTCCACTTTCCTTTACCTGCTCTTTTGTATTATACTCTACACATCTTACAGACTTACTCTTTACTCTTTTACTCTTTTACTTGTTTCAGTCATTTGACTGTGGCCATACTGGAGCATCGCCTTTAGTCGAGCAAATCGATCCCAGGACTTATTCTTTGGAAGCCTAGCACTTATTCTATCGGTGTCTTTTGCCGAACCGCTAAGTTACGGGGGCGTAAACATACCAGCATCTGTTGTCAAGCGATGCTGGAGGAACAAACACAGACACACAAAGATAAATATACACAAACACACCACACACACACACACACATATATATATATATATATATGTATATATACATATATATATATATATATATATATATATATATATATATATATATATATATATATATATACGACGGGGTTCTTTCAGTTTCCGTCTACCAAATCCATTCACAAGGCTTTGGTCAGCCCGAGGTTATACTAGAAGGCACTTGCCAAGTTGACACGCAGTGGGACTGAATCCGGAACCAAGTAGTTCGTAAGCAAGCTACTTACCACACAACCCCTCCCTCAATTTTCTTTTTGTTTTTTTGGGTTTTTTTTCGATATCTGACCGTGCGTTTTGTCCTTGCGCACGACTCCGTATTTCACGTTGCTCCACTCAACTCAGCTAGCAAAAATGAGTCGAACCAGTATTTCAAGAGGTCAGCCTTGTCATATTCTGCGTCACCCTGAGTATCCCTTAGAAGTAACTTAATGCTATGTGTATCTGTGGAGCGATCAGCCACTTGCACATTAACTTCTCGAGACGGTTGTTCCGTGGATCGGATCAGCTGTTTTTTTTCTTCTTTCTGTTGATTTCTTGTAATGTTATTCAAATTTTACATTGGTTTCTAATTTTAGCACAAAATCCAGAATTTGTATCGGAGGTGGGGAGTAAGGGTCTTGGGGTCAGTAGTCGATACCATCGATCGCGTTACGTCACTTTTACTTAATTCTATCAATCTTGAAAGGATAGAAAGCAAATTTTGAACTCTGAAGGCACAAGATCAGCACTTTTTTGTGGGCGTGGAGATGTATAGGTGATTACATCTGACTAAACCAGAACTAAATGATACTTGATCTTAGCGGCCCCGAAATGCTGAAGTGTGTAGTTGACCGCAGCGGGATTTGAATTTCAAACGGAAAGATCAGGAAAAGATATTGTAATCTATTTTTTCATCGAAACTCTAACGCAGTGGTTCACAACCGGAGTCCAGACGACCCTTGAGCGTCCATATAAGGTTTTGTTGTTAAAATCTATGAGCAATATACTGGTTATCGATGAGCTTACTTTCAAAACCAGATCTATCCATCAGAATGGCTTTTAAGTAATTATTTAAAACAACTTGGATATATCTAATTTCACATGCGTGAGGCCAACAGCTTGCAGATTGTGGTTAAATGTTTATCATGAAATCGAACAAATATGATCTTATACCAGTTTTGAAATTAAGCTTCTCATATACTTCTACAGTACTCAAAATATATCAACAGTTTTTTATACAATTTTTAATAATATTTAATTACAAAAGTATAATAGGAAATTTTAAACATTTAAATGGGTTTGAAGATCCACTTGAGTAAAATAAATATTTCAGCTTTTCGCGGCCGCTAAGATAAAGTATTATTTAGTTCTGATTTAGTAGGATGTAATTGCCTACACCTCTCTCCGCCACAAAAAAATGCTGATCTTGTGCTTTCTGAGTTCAAAACCTGCTGAGGTCAAATTTGCTTTCTATCCTTTCAAGATCAATAGAATTAAGTAAAAATAACCCCAAAAATGGTTGAGAATCACTCCTGTAACGATTCCACGAAGTTCTTCTTTAGATGAAGTTATCTGTTTTTGAATGCGAAAGCGCTGCCCAAATGAACAGCATTATCCCGTGTACGGTGATGGTGATGCTGGTGACAAGGAGGTTATTTTTGACGGTGGAGGGAAGTATGGTGGATGCTCCCGTTTTCTTATATTTCAGTGCTATTTGTGCTATTTGCTGAGAGAAGCAATGAGGATATTGATGCTGTTGTTATTGCTGCTGCTGTTGAGCACGTTGTTGTTGCTGTTGTTTTATTGTTGTTGCCCTCATGACAATGGAGGCGTTTGTTTTGCTTTTTCCTTAATATTTCTCTGAGCTTTGACCTCGATGAGACGGGCTTTCGTTTCTAAATATTAAGGAGAGATATGATTTATTACGGATTAACATTTTTATTATCGTTATTAAGACATATTTGTCTTGTCTTGAGAGGGTCATCATGCTAAAAACACTGGTTTTCATTCACATTTTTGTA
>NC_043010.1:22433335-22438335 GCF_006345805.1 Octopus sinensis
TCAATTCCTCGTAAATTTGCTGGCCTTGTACTTAAATAAGAAACCATTATTATTATTATTATTATTATTATTATTATTATTATTATTATTATTATTATTATTATTGAGTTGATGTGAAAAAAAAGTATTTCAGCAAAACAATGGAAGGTTTAACAGTCTTTCCATTTTCCCTTAGTTCTTTCACTTATATGTTTTTTCTTTTACTTGATTTCTTTCTATTTCTTGATTTCTTTTTTATTTTCTATTCGAATTGACATAAAACTAATAACCTTTTATATTCCTCTCTGACGTGATAAAATTATCCACAGTCACGTAAAGAAAGACAACAATATATTTCTTTTTCCTCCCTATCAACTAGAAATGATATTTCTGTCACTCTATGTCAACTTGTTAAGGAAATAAAAAAGAAAAAATATATAAATGATTGTCTCTTCCTCTCCATTTTCTTTTTATTTATTTGTATATTTTTCATTTTTTTATTTATCATTTATTTTTGTCTTATTTCTTATTGGCCTTTGTCCAACGTTAGTACACCAATCTTCGTCCCTCACTTCCTCAGTCACTGAAGGATTGGAAATAAAGCGTTGGTTACATCATTACCGGATGAGAAGTAGTGTTTCCGTTAATCTTTTCTTGCAAAATAGTCTTTAACATTAGAAGAATTAATGGAAGGGCGATCCACTGTGATTCCTTTAGTTTTTCGTTTGCTTACAAACATTGGCCGGAGGCGATGCTGGAGTATCTTTTCAAGAGATTTTGTAACACCAATGTTGATCATATTTCCACTTTCTTCTTCTGCTTCGCATTTATTTTCCTCTGATTATCCTTGCGCTAAATTACGAGGCATAGGGACAACCCAACAAACAACATTGGTGTTTTGACCGGGGTAAACAGAAGCACAGGAGCACCCACGCACATACGCATACATACACACACACAGAATCGTGCACACAAGCCGCCACGAACACACACATACCAATACATATATTCATATACTACAGGAGCTAAGCTTGGGGAGAGGGTTGGTCGATTACATCAACCCCAATGCTCAACTAACACTTATTTTATCGACCCCGAAAGAATGGAAAGAAAAGTCGAACTCGGCAGCATTTCAACTCAGAACATAAAGCTGAAAGCTACTTTCCTAAGAATTTTGTCCGAAGTGCAAACGATTTTGCCAGCTCACACACGCATACATGTGTGTGTGTGTATGTATGTGTATGTATATATGTACACATCCTACAGTGGTTTATTACCCCCGCCTTAGCGAAGGCGGGGGTATTGTTTTCAGTCGGGCTTGCTTGTTTGTCTGTGGACAAGATATCTCAAGAACCGCTTGAGGGATTCGAATAAAACTTTCAGGGAGAATTGGTCTTGTAACTGGCATGAACTTATTAGATTTTGGGATCGATTTGGTACCACTATGTCCGACGTCGTCAAACTTTGTTACTGTGTATTCACCATTCCATTTGGTTTATTGTTGTTGGATTGGTATTGCCATACCTTCACTGCTAGTCTTTCATTAATTGTTTACTCTGTTTACAATTCAGACGATATGGATTTGTTCTGATGTCTGCAAGTTGACAATACCATCTTTTCGGAGAGCACACAGCCGCAGTGTCCACCACAGACTAAATTCTAGCCTTGTTGTTTTGCTGTGCTGTACTGTGCCTCCGCCACACCGGTACACCAATGGGAGTTCGAGTCTTTATGTTTCAGTGCATGCACTCTAGCTTGATCAATGCAAAGTTCATGGTTTCGTGTCGAAGAAATAGTCGACGGCAATTATCGCCATTTGCATATTGCTTGCGATTTCTCTGCTATATCATCGCTTCGAAGCTGCTAAGAAGTTTATTTTCTGGTCTATTGCTTTGCAAAACAACTTTTTGCTAAACATAATAGATACTTCTCTGAATTTCTTTCATACTGAAACTCATCCCTCTGATACTGAGGAAAGCTCTGGTCAATTAGTACAAATGGTATACTAATCATATCTCGGAATTCTTTCCACGCCGATGACCACGATGATGTTGGATGATAACTGAACAACTATGCTGCGCTGAAGTGGGAAATACGCAGGATGTGGGAAATGAAGGGAGTGAACGTGATACCAATACTAATTGGCGCGCTTGGCAGTATGCGCACTCAACAACCAGCCTGGTTCAAAGAGACTGGTACAAATGTTAAGGTAGAAAACCTCCAAAAATCATTATTGCCTGGAACTGCAAGAGTTCGACGCAAGGTTTTTTAAACATGTCAGTACACAAGGGTCACCTTAGTGTGCTTGCTGTGGACAACTAACACTTTCCATCATACTCAGCAAAATAAGCAGTGAGTTTTCATGAAGAAGTAATAAAAATAATAATAATAATAATAATAATAATAATAATAATAATAATAATAATAATAATAAATAACAACTGAAGAGGTCACTCAGGCACTGCAAAGACTAAGCAACTGGAAGGCACCTGGGCAATGACAAGATCCCCAACTTCTGGTTGAAATATCTAACAGGAATGCACAAAAAGCTGGCTGATAACTTTAACAACATACTGGCAGAGCCAGTTGTAAAGATCAACTAATGATTAATAAAGCTATCCCCATTAGAAGAGGAATATTCCAAAGAGATACGTTCTCTCCACTCCTTTTCTGCTTGGCACTGTCACCTCTATCTGATATGCTAAACAGAACTGGATGTGGATATAAATGTTACGGCAAAACGATCAGCCACCTTTTATATATGGATGACCTAAAACTATACGCTACAAATGACAAACAGCTGGAAACACTACTAAAGACAGTTCATGGATTTACCAAAGAAATAGATATGAAATTTGGATTAGAGAAATGCGCCAAAGTAACCATGAAAAGAGGAAAACTAGTTAAGAGTAGCAACATCACACTAGATAAAACCAATGAAATAAAATAATTAGACCAAATACAAACTTGCAAATACTTCGGAATCCATAAACCAGATAAGACACAACACACACAAATAAAAGAGAAAATAAAAAAAGAATAATATAGACGAGTCAGATCAATACTGAAAACAGAGCTCAATGCTAAAAACAAGATAATAGGTATCAACACTTTAGCCGTCCCAGTTATAAGTTACAGCTACAATATCCTTAACTGGACACTAAATGAACTGACCAAAATAGATAGGAAAACAAGAAAAATAATGACAGGATCTAGGAAACATCACCCAAAATCTGACATAGAAAGAAGAAGAAGAAGAAGAAGAAGAAGAAGAAGAAGAAGAAGAAGAAGAAGAAGAAGAAGAAGAAGAAGAAGAAGAAGAAGAAGAAGAAGAAGAAGAAGAAGAAGAAGAAACAACAAAAGCTATAAAACTAATGAAATCCAAACTAAAAATAGAACAGAAGCGAACCATGATAAAACGATGGCAAGAAAAGCCCCTTCATGGCAAATACTGGACTAAACTAAATGCAAAAGAAATAGACAAAGAAAAATCCCAACAATGGTTGAGAAGCTCAGGACTCAAAGCAGAGACAGAAGGATTTTTAATTGCAGCCTCCCCACCAGAAATTACCAAAACATGTAAGGAAAAGAAATATAACAAGTAACTGCAGAATATGTGGAGATGGACAAGAAACAATAAATCATATTATCTCTGGCTACCCAGTCCTGGCTAAGAAGGAATACATTCAACGACACGACAGAGTTGGGACCTATATACACTGGAGGCTATGCCAACATTATGAAATAACAACAGAAAAAAGATGGTATAGGCACACACCAGAAAAGGTCACAGAAAACGAGAAAGCAACCATACTCTGGGATATGCCAATACACACAGATAGAGAAATTAAGGCCAACAGACCAGATATAGTTGTCAGAGATCATGAAGAAAAAAAATGCTTTCTAACTGATGTATCAATACCAGCGGATGACAACGTGTCTCTAAAAGAAATGGAGAAACTTTCAAAATACAAAGACCTGGAAATAGAGGTAACTCGAATGTGGAATCTGAAAGCAGAAACAATTCCTATCATAATAGGTGCATTAGGCATGATAAAAAAATATTCAGGCAAATGCATAACAAAAACACCAGGACTTACAAACACATATAACATACAGAAAATTGCACTACTAGGCACTGCACACATCCTACGCAGAACACTTTCCATACAATAACCATCAGAATATCACAACAAATCACAGCACATACCCAAGGCACACATACTACTGAATAATAATAATAATAATAATAATAATAATAAAATAATAATAATAATAATAATAATATAATAATAATAATAATAATAATAATAATGGTTTCAAATTTTGCCAAAATGGCAGAAATTCTGGGGGAGGATATGAGTCGATTATAGCGACTCCAGTGTTCAACTGGTCAATATTTTATCGACCCCGAAAAGATGAAGTACCGCTAAGCATGTTGTCCAGAGCGCTAACGATTCTGCCGGTCAAATTTTAGCACAATTTGGCGAGAAGGGAGATAGTCGGTTGTATCAACTCTAGTGCTCAACTAAGACTTAATTTATCAACCCCGAAAGGATAAAGGGAAAAGTGGTCGATTCAATTGGTTTCAATATTTAACAGGTATTCATCGATCCCTGAAACAAACAAAACAAATCGACCTCTCTGAGATTTGAACTCAGATCACAAAATGAAAATTGTTTTAGAGCAACAACACCTTATGAAATACACATGTGATTATTCTGGAACAATTAATATTTCCTAAAAAATGTTTTTAAGTTTGTCTACGCTAACTATAGCATATTTTTTTGGCATTCTGTATTTTTTTCATGCATGATGTTCAGAGAATATATTCGGTTGGAGTTTTTGACTATTAATCATATATTTTCACGTCTATTTAAAGTTAGTGTCTTACGGTGTATTCTCCAGTGGAATTTTACCATAAACCGTAAATAAAATACGTTAAGTAAATACAAAATATACCAGTCTACTAACCTAAAGAATGGAATACTAAAAATAACTTTTGTTGTATAATGAGAAAT
>NC_043010.1:22440835-22455835 GCF_006345805.1 Octopus sinensis
ACACACACATATATATATATATATATATATATACATATATACACTATGGGCTTCTTTCAGTTTCCGTCTACCAAATCCACTCCCAGAAGGCTTTGGCCGCCCCGAAGCTATAGTAGAAATCACTTGCCCAAGGTGCCACGCAATGGGACTGAACTCGGAACCACATTCCACTAAAGCACTCTTCTGCCTATTATATATATGTATACACATATATATGTGTGTGTGTGTGTGTGCATGTTTATGTATAGGGGATTATCAATCCGAACAAAATACTTAGAACACTCTTTGTTAATACTCCAGGCTAACAAGATTTTTTAGATTACATAGGTATAGGCGTGGCTGTGTGGTAAGTAGCTTGTTTACCAACCACATGTTTATAGTTCATTACCATCTTATATTGTAAATCCTTGTCTGCATTCCCAGTTATACTAACCGATCATGCATAATCGTAAACAAGACAAAGTATAAATAACGGTCATTATATAATCCTTTATTTTAGCAAATTTGACTTACGTTTGTTTCTGGTAGTCGTTATTAGTTCATTATTGATTGTTTACTCAATCGGACCTTTGGCCGGTTAGAGAAAAATTGAACGACCTACAGAATTAATACTAGCCTCATCAGTCATTGTGATACGGGTAACATTAATTCTGTAGGTCGTTCAATTTCTCTTAACTCATCAATGGATCGATTTTGAGTAAATCAATCAAAAGCGAATCAATAATGACACCTAGAAATAGTTTAATGACCTTTATGTAATGACCTGTATTTACGCCCTGTGTTATATATATTTATGTGTGTGTTTGTGTGTGTGTGAGAGTATGTGTATATAGATGTGTATACATATATGTGTGTGTCTATATATATATATATATATATATATATATATATATATAGTGTGTGTGGTTGTGCGGTTAGAAGCTTGCTTTCAACAACATCATGATTCCGGCTTCAGTCCACTGCGTGGCAACTTGCGCAAGTATCTTCTGCTATAGCCTAGGGCTGACCAAAGTCTAGTGAGTGGATTTGGAACACAGTACTTGAAAGAAGCCCGTCGCATATATATATATATATATATAATATATATATATATATAATATATATATATATAATATATATATATTATATATATAATATAATAATATAATAATAATAATAATAATAATATACTATATTAGGGAATAAATCCAAACTTACAGGAAAAATTAGATTTAGGATTAAATCCAATTTATAGTATAAATATATTATATTATAAATTATATTAAATATATATATACATATATATATATATGTATATATATATATGTATGTATGTATTTGTGAGGGTTTTTGTCACCCCACCATCACTTGACAAATGATGTTGGTGAGTTTACTCCTCCGTAACATAGCGGTTCGGCAAAAATAAACGATAGTCTTACAAATAATAAATCTTGGTGTTGATTTGTCCGACTAAAGGCTGTACTCCAGCATGGCCGCAGTCAAATGACTGAAACAAGTAAAAAATAAACAAATAAAAAATATATGTATATATATATTGATATTATTTTTATTATATAATATTATATTATTATTCATATTCGTCGATGTAATGTAAGAAGAGCTACTAAATGTTTCATGCTGTATAGATACAATTATTAGGTATTTATTTATAACATGAAATGTGGTGCCAACCAGCCTTTCAGATATAGTTCAAAACATAAGATGTATTTAAAAAAAACGGGACGCTGGACTATGAGAAAACAAGACAAAAACAAAAAGAGAAGGAAAACGCGAAGGAAATGGAACGAGATGAAAAGAAAAGAAAAGTAAGAAAACCAAGATGTTCATCTCCTTTGTCTGCTGAAATCATTATTAATCTGGCTGATATAGAATAATGTAACGGAGATCTGAGAGATCATACAATCCAGGGATGACACATTCTTTTTTAGATCCAAGAATTCTACCACACTACTTAAATCCAGATCCGAAAGTTTTAGTAACTGCAAGTGCATAGATTACTTTCTTTTGTCGAACTGGTTGAGGACACCACCTTCTCAGGATTATCTTTAAATTTATGTAGGTGTATGTATATGAACCACTCTACATACAGATACAATTTCTTTGTAAAGAAAATGTATCTTTACAAAATTGTATCTTTACAAAACTGCATCTTTACAAAAATTGTATCTTGCAAAGAATCTTTACAAGAATCTTTAAATAAGAAAAGTTTTTAATCGAAAATTACAGAACACGCCTAAATATACACGCATAACCAACTTTGACCTCTTTACATATTTTAATTCAGGATTACATACCCATCACTACATATTTCTCCCCATTAGTCTAGGCTTTGAATTTTCGTGTATATATATATATATATAATATATATATATATATATATTATATATATATATATTTCCCCACCCCCTACGGAAAGCTGAACAATTATCTCCCCTGCCCACAATAATAACCATAACCAATTATCTCCCCTTACATTCTTCTATTTGTTGAATGATTCACTCGTAAATGTCACACACAAGATGAACATAAAAATACTTCTTAAGAAAATGCGTATTTAAAAAAATTTAATGTCATGACTAGCGAAAACGAAACCGGTCGACAAACACAATACTAGATATATTAAAAATTATATTAAAACTATAAAAATTGTGTACATTTTCCTTCTTTAATCTCTTATACATACATACATACATACATATATATATATATATATATATTATATATATATATATGCATTACAACTCACGACGTGAAGATAATCGAAATCCCTCCCTTTCTGTTACTATATATATAGAGAGAGAGATATAGATAGATAGATAGATAGATAGATAGATAGATAGATAGATAGATAGATAGATAGATAGATAGATAGATAGATAGATAGATAGATAGATAGATAGATAGATAGATAGATAGATAGAAAATTAACAGAATGAGATAAAAAATCCAAGGCTGTGAAAGATGATAATGTCAGGTTAATCTTTCACAGCCTTGGAATTTTTTATCTCATTCTGTTCATTTTTTACATATATTCATGCTAATATATGACATACGTTGGACTCCTCATTCGCATAATCACCGAACCTGGAGCTTAACTATAGTCTGTCCACAGCACATACTCAGCATTCCCTGACACCTTTGGGTCTTCTTGACACCATTACCTCTCATAACCTATATATAGAGATAACCTATATGTAGAGAGACAGGTAGATTTACCAGACAGACACACAGATAGATTGGTCAGACAGACAGACAGAGAGAGAGACAGAAAGACAGACAGATAGCTAGCTAGCTAGCTAGCTAGATAGATAGATAGATAGATAGATAGATAGATAGATAGATAGATAGATAGATAGATAGATAGATAGATAGATAGATAGATAGACAGACAGACAGACAAATAGATAGACAGACAGACAGACAAATAGATAGACAGACAGAGAGACATATATGTTTCTTTATTAGCTACACAGAGCTGCACGCAGACGGGACAGATTACAAAGTAGAGCCTTTCTTTTGGAGGAGTGAAAAAAAAGTTGGGGTAGGTTTTCGATCAAAAGAGATCGTAAAAGGGAAAGAAAAAAAGAAAAAGAGCCATCAGTAGGGATCGTGTATCACAGAAATGTCATGATGTAAAGTGTAAAGGGGGAAGCAGATAAGGTTTATCCGTGGAAAGGCCGACGGAAAATACCACAGTAACCTCGGTCAATAATGTTACATGTTAGATAGATAGATAGATAGATAGATAGATAGATAGATAGATAGATAGATAGATAGATAGATAGATAGATAGATAGATAGATAGATAGATAGAGTTAAATGCTTCTATTTCAGAATGTTGGTAGCTGAAACAGAAACTTACCGCCTCGCAGGAAATTTTCCACCACGCCCCTCTTTCACCACCGGTTTTACTAGGGTACAACAATTAACTCGCTTTACTTATTTACAATGAAATGGAAGCTGCTATTATTATTTCCTAAATACGATATAGCTAGATATTTTCTAAGTAAAAGTTATTAAATTTCACAATTAAATTAAAGCTAAAGGTAAATTGCAAAATATTTATAGGAAAATAAATTTTATGATATTTTTTAAGAGGACGATATTTTTTTAACGCTGTTGATGTTCAGAACGAATAAAAATTCCCTTTTAAAGATTCACATTGAATTTGAAGCATACATATTGTTTCCTAAATATTATAAATATTTTTTTTTGTTAGTTTTAAAATTAAATTGAAGCAATATTTACGGTAAAATTGAATCCAACTTTTTCAGGGGATATATGAGAAAAAGAATATTTTATTTTCGTTCTATTATTGACTGTAAATTTATTTTCGTGAAAGGAAAACAACGAAGCGATTGTTTACATTGTATTTCATATCATATAGCCTTGAATTTTAAACCATGTGATAGAAGAGAAATTTGTAAATGCTATTGAATGTCATTTTTAAAATAAATGTCAACGTTTTCTTGCAATTTCTATTAAGTTTCTATTAAACAAATGTTAACACTTTAATTCTATGTAGTGATTTAATATTCGCTTCAAAAAATAATGCATTTTGCTTTTCTAAACTCGGAAAAAAAACAACAAAAAAATAAAAACTCTACTTAAATTTCTGTAGTAATATTTCTAATGGAAACTAACAAAAACAGCTTTAAATAACTTATTTAAACATTAAATATAATTAATGTAATTACATAATATTAAAAATATTATTTCTAAAATACAGAGGTCCACTAACAGGAAAGATTCGCCGATATACCTTCTTCAGATATCAATTCGAAATGTCATCCGCCATGTTGTTATCGGTGTTAGTTTTAGAATGCCTTGGATTCTTTTATTCTGTTATTCGTTTGTTACTCTTCTGTTATGAACACAGTGGGTCATGTCCTTTAACAAATTCTACAGCCATATCGAAACCAATAATTGTTTCAGTGGCGTGGCGCTTATTGTATTGATTTCTATCGATTATGCAATGAGAGCTTGTCTAGACCTGACTGTTTCCGGACTGCCATTGGTCGGATGACAGTCTCAACAGCGTTTATTGTTCCTCCAGAAAAGCGTCACGTGTCGTCCATGAACGATCACATATCAGGTGACAAATATGAGGTGTTTATAAGTAGACTTCCCGCCGTCCTCATATGAACACTGCTGTATTTTATCTCCAATGGTATGGCCACTAATAACCGGGTGGAAAATTCATTTAAGACGAATACACTGGGGTGGAGGCATAGTGAAGTCATCGTTCTAATTTTATATCATTGTCCATGACGGAGAAACTAAAATATCTGACACAGAAATACGACTGAAGTAGAAAAGTGATGATGATCGAAACTGCGTTCATATATATGCACACACATATGAAGTAAGAGAGAGAGAGAGAGAGAGAGAGAGAGAGAGAGAGAGAGAGAGAGAGAGCGATAGATAGATAGATATGCATATTTGTATGTGTGTGTATGTATATGTATATATACGTGTCAGTCATTGTTACCGAATAATTATGTTGTATGACAACTGTAAAATTAAAACAAAGAAACATTGATGATGTACCACTCTCCGTACTTTTTTTTTATAATTGTTTGAAATCTGTGACCAACTGTTTCCTGGAAGTGGTCACAAAGTTGTGTGATGAAAGAATTCCGACAAATAAACTAATAATAATAATAATAATAATAAAAATAATAATAATAATAATAATAATAATAATAATAATAATAATAATAATAATAATAACAATAATAAAGAGAAGATCAAGTAAATAGTGCGTGTATTTATTGGCAGAATGACCCACCCAAATATAATAAAATCTGTTTCAACTCACGGTTTACAGTCAAAAACTAATTAGAAGTCTACAGATAGAAGCCGTCGATGGAACTGTAAACATATATAAAACAAAATGTTTAGCAGCTGAATACATATGCACCTATCTAGACGAGTAACCTTATGTAGGAGTATCCATGCATAAAGCAAAACATGCAGCTCTGAATCCAGATTCTTACATGTAGGCACACAGACATGCAAGCTACCAAGTTGAGGTTGTTGAAATTCCAATGGATCTAAGTCAGAAACCGTCTCTTTCTTCATTGGCGACAAATCTAGAGACGAAACTATCAGTATACATATATTCAATGCATACACATACATGCATGCATGTTTATATATATATATATACATATATATATATATATACGACGAGCTTCTTTCAGTTTTCGTCTATCACATCTACTCACAAGGCTTTGGTCGGCCCGAGGCTATAGTAGAAGACACTTGTCCAAGATGCTACGTAGTGGGACTGAACCCGGAACCATGTGGTTCGTAAGGATGCTACGTACCACACATCCACTCCTACGCCTGTATATATATATATATATATATATATATAATATATATATATTATATATATATATATATATATATATATATATATATATATATATATATATATATATATATATATCTACATACATATACACATATACACAAACAGAAAGCAGAGAGACAGAGAAACACAGACAGAAAGACAAAGAGAGAGAGAGATACAGAAAGATTATGCTGTACACACCAGAGAAAGTAAAACGCTAAACGAATGCGTTCGAACATAAATATTTTGCAGTATTTATGATGCTCAAATTCCACAGAACTGCCGGAAACCTTCCATTGTGCTATTAGTATACTTTAATTGCCGACGCTATTGTTCACAGAATTCTTGATATAAAATAAACAAAATCTAAAGATGATCTGAGAAGAGAAAAGAACCGAAAACCCTCATTAATTTTAGTATCACTTATCACTCTCTGGAAACCCTTTAAGGAATCCAGGTATCATATTTCACAGGATGAAATTGTAGATTTAAACATTTCCCACCATAAGCTTGGTAGCTCCTACCAACATACACATATTGGTATCTTAAAAGAGAAAGCTCTTAATGCAATCACAGAAACGTTTTATAGTTATACATAGAGGCAGGTTCGCTTGTGTGAATGTAATCCTCTTAAAGTATACTTCCGCTTATTGTCTCGACATGCTAACAAGCTCTGGCGCCGTTGTTTGCGTGCTTCAAAGTGAATGTTTACATTTAGTGATAGACTATGCAAATCTTGACAAAATTGATGGTGTATTTAAACAGTGTTGGGACTAAAAATAGGTTTTTAGCAACAACACTGAGTCTCTTAGGTAAACGTTGGCTTGAACTATTAATCCTTTGGGGAAATATTACTCGTATTTTTCTTTCTATCCCCTAGCTTACGCACGTTATCTTCGTTTATCTTACTCTATCTTCCTAACCCGACACATTTGCACACGCACACACACACACACACACCACACACACACACACACAGATACATGTTTATTTCTACATGCATAACTGTGTAAATGCATACACACACACATAGTACTTATGACTGTGTCTATACTTGTGTGTGTATGGGTGTGCACGCGCGCGTTTATTCTTAAACTAGAATGCTTTTGACAGTAACTTCGCAGTTTCGGCCAGTTTAGCCTTAGCCTTCGTCGGACGATGAAACCTCGAAGTCCCTGCCAAAAACATTCTTATTAAGTATGAACTTGCACCCTACAAAAGCGTAGAGTAACCCATCCGATTAATGTAAAATTGTGAGTTCAAACTCAGCTGAGGTCGGCTTTGCCTTTCATTATTTCTGGGTTGAAAAGTTCAGTACCTGTAAAAGATTAACGTGTGTGTGTGTACGTGTGTGTGTGTGTGTGTGTGAATAAGCGTACACCAGTGAGTGCACGCGAGCGGGTGCATAAAGGAAGTGAGAGAGAAAGGACAGGGAATATAATTTTTCTACTTTAGGCACAAGGCCCGAAATTTCTGGGGAGGGAGCCAGTCGATTAGATCAACCTCTGTACGCAACTGGTACTTACTTTATCGACCCCGAAAGGATGAAAGGCAAAGTCGACCTCGGCGGAATTTGAACTAAGCATTTCGCTGACGTGCTGACGTTTCTGCCAGTTCGCCGCGTTATGGACAGATAATATAATGTTCTACCCTCGCTCGGACACAATCACTACACCTCTTCACGCGTTGCAGCCTCGGGTTACATCTGCACTTCTCACAAGGCGTGCACATTCGTCCCGTCCTTGATAACATCTCTTCATCCTCGTCCTAGCAGCTCACGAAGCAAGCCCATGTTGTAGCTAAAACGCTATGTTTTAGATAGCGTGTTAACTCTTGTTGTGTGTATGAGTGCTTCTGAGAGAGAGAGAGAGAGGGGGAGGGAGAGAGAGTGGGCGGGGGGAAAGGTCAGAGAAATGGAAAGAGGCAGAGAGCTAATTCATTTAAAACAGTTTATGCCACATCTTCTCCAATTTAGTTAAACGATAGATAGATGCATAGATAGGTAGGTAGGTAGGTAGGTAGATAGATAGATCTGCAGATAGATTGGTATGTACATAGATAGATAGATAGATAGATAGATAGATAGATAGATAGATAGATAGATAGATAGATAGATAGATAGATAGATAGATAGATAGATAGATAGATAGATTTCTTTATTTGGTCACACAGCGCTTAATAGAGAGGGGCAATATAATGTAGAATTTTTCTTTTTTGAAATCGATCAAAAGGGATCGAACAAAAGACGTTTAGTGGGTTGTGTGGGACATATACACAAATAGATAACAGGGTGACAATTTTTAAAATTTGAATTTCACAGCGGGGCAAAATATAACTTTGACTAGCTTTATCCTATGAAAAATAACAACGGTAACCTCGGCAAAAGGAAAAATCTATGGGAGCAATGTGCCCTCTCTCTCTATGTTTGTTTCACAGGTTAATGCTCGAAGTGGTTCCACCATTCATGCGTACCATTTCTGCTACATTCACGCACCTTTTATTAAACATTTCATTAGACAAAACTTCCTTCTCTAGTCTTACCTTCCTTTTAAAGTAAACCCGAAAAACTTGATTGGCTAGAGAGGAAAGTATTTAACGCTACATTATTGAAATTATTTACATTTGACGGATATTTGTCCGCATCTTGTTTGTTGTTAACACAACGTTTCGGCTGACATACCCTCCAGCCTTCATCATGTGCCTTGGGGAAATTTCAAATCTGGGGTCTCATTTCTAAGGTATTTATCAGTGATATTATTATTATTATTATTATTATTATTATTATTATTATTATTATCATCATCATCATCATCATCATCATCATCATCATTATTATTATTATTATTATTATCATTATCATCATCATTATTATTCAGTAGTTTTATTTTTATAGCGTGCTTTCACTTCACTACCGAGCGCAGCTCTGTGTGCCTTGGGTATGTGCTGTTGTTTGTTGTGATGCTCTGATGGTTATTGTATTGAAAGTGTTCTGCGTAGGATGTCGGTAGTGTCTAGTAGTGCAATTTTCTCTATGCTATATGTGTTTGTAAGTGCTGGTGTTTTTGTTATGTATTTGTCTGAAAATTTTTTATCATGCCTATTGCACCTACTATGGTAGGAATTGTTTCTGTTTTTAGATTCCACATTCGAGTTACCTCTATTTCCAGGTCTTTGTATTTTGAAAGTTTCTCCATTTCTTTTAGAGACACGTTGTAATCTGCTGGTATTGATACGTCAATTAGAAAGCATTTTTTTTCTTCATGATCTCTGACAACTATATCTGGTTTGTTGGCCTTAATTTCTGTATCTGTGAGTATTGGCATATCCCAGAGTATGGTTGCTTTCTCGTTTTCTGTGACCTTTTCTGGTGTGTGCCTATACCATCTTTTTTCTGTTGTTATTCCATAATGTTGGCATAGCCTCCAGTGTATATAGGTCCCAACTCTGGCATGTCTGTGAATATATTCCTTCTTAGCCAGGATTGGGCAGCCAGAGATAGTATGATTTATTGTTTCTTGTCCATCTCCACATATTCTGCAGTTACTTGTTATATTCATTTTCATTACATGTTTTTGGTAATTTCTGGTGAGGAGGCTTTGGTCTTGTGCTGCAATTAAAAATCCCTCTGTCTCTGCTTTGAGTCCTGGAGCTTCTCAACCATTGCTGAGATTTTTCTTTGTCTATTTCTTTTGCATTTAGTTTAGTCCAGTATTTGCCATGAAGGGGCTTTTTATGCCATCGTTTTATCATGGTCCGTTGCTGTTCCAGTTTTAGTTTGGATTTCATTAGTTTTATAGCTTTTGTTGTTTCTTCTTCTTCTTCTTCAGCTTCCTTAAATACTGAGAACAGTTTTTTGTTTTGCGCGTGTTTTGTCGCTATTTGTATCAGTTTTTCTTCCTTCTGAAGTAGATATTTTTGCAGTCCTATGGTGGTTATTTTATAATAGTTTTCCAGCTGCATAAGACCTCTACCACATTCAATACGTTGTATATATAGCTTTTCTATGTCAGATTTTAGGTGATGCTTCCTAGATCCTGTCATTATTTTCCTTGTTTTCCTATCTATTTTGGTTAGTTCATTTAGTGTCCAGTTAAGGATATTTTAGCTGTAACTTTTAACTGGGACGGCTAAAGTGTTAATACCTATTTTAGCATTGAGCTCTGATTTTAGTATTGATCTAACTCGTCTATAGTATTCTTTCTTTATTTTCTCTTTCATTTGTGTGTGTTGTGTCTTATCTAGTTCATGGATTCCTAAATATTTGTAAGTTTGGCTTTGGTCTAATTCTCTTATTTCATTGGCTTTATCTAGTGTGATGTTGCTACCCTTAATTAGTTTTCCTCTTTTCAGGGTTACTTTGGCGCATTTTTCTAATCCAAATTTCATATCTATTTCTTTGGTAAATCCATGACCTCTCTTTAGTAGTGATTCCAGCTGTTTGTCATTTGTAGCGTACAGATTTAGGTCATCCATATATAAAAGGTGGCTGATCGTTTTGCCGTAACATTTGTATTCACATCTAGTTATTTTTCGATGTTGTTGTTGTTGTTGTTATTATTATTATTATTATTATTATTATTATTATTATTATTATTATCATTATTATTATTATTATTATTATCATCATTATTATTATTATTATTATTATTCTATGTTTGACTTTTGCTTTATGTCTGTACAAGTTGGCTCCAAGTCTCACCCAGAGACCTCAAGAGACAACAGGTTGGAAGTTCACGTTGTTGTTATGCCTAGTGTGCCATATATTTGTGGGGTTTTTTTGGTGTTGTACTAGTGAATGTCTAATACATAGATTTTAAAAAAAGTTGCTTTAAACCATGGGGTTACATAGAGAGTATTTTGCGTAGGATATGAGCAGTTCCCATGAGCACTATCTTTTCAATTTCTGCCATTTTGGGGTTTCCTGGTATCTGATTTAGGTAGCAATCAGCCCCTTTCGCTACCATTCCCAGGGCACCTATGACAACATGAATTGTTTTAGTCTTCAGCTTCCACATTTTGCTGATTTCTATTTCAAGATCTTTATATTTGCTCAGTTTTTGGTAGGTCTTGACACATACGGTTATATCGATTGGGACAGTCATTTCAATGAGGAGGCATGTTCTTTGTCTGAAGTCTTTCAATATGATGTCTGGCCTATTTGCATCTATCTTTCTGCCAGTTTGAATGGTGAAGTTCCAGAGGAGTGAGATGTGGTCATTTTCAAGTACTGGAGGGGGATTGTGTTCCCGCCAGTTATTTTCATGGGGCAAATCCAGGTTTTTGCAAATTACCCAGTGAATAAATCGTGCAGCTCTATCATGCCTGTTGAGGTACTCTGTAGGCGCTAGAAGACTACATTTGGAGACAACATGATCAATGGTTTCATATTGTTGTCGGCATACACGACATGTTGGGCTACTGCCGTTCTTTAATATGTTGGCCTGGTAGTTTCTTGTTGGTAGGCATTGATCTTGAGCTGCTATGATAAACCCTTCTGTTTCAGATTTTAAGCCAGAGGCCATTAGCCATTGATGGGTCAGGGCTTTGTCACTATCTGCATTATTCACCCTCTTTCGGTATTTGCCATAGAGAGGTTTTTCTTGCCATTTATTATTCAGAATACCTAAGGCCGCAGTTTTGGCACGGGTTTTCATGCGCTTAGCTTTTTCTGTGCTTGTTTCTTGTAAAAGTCCACGACCTCCATCTTTTCTTGGCAGATAAAGTCGTTCTATATCTGCCTTAGGGTGGTGCATTTTATGCATTGTCAACAGTTTTCTTATTTTTTTGTCGAGCTGACATATTTCAGTAATTGACCAGTTAACGATATTGAAACTGTAAGTCACGACTGGTATGGCTAATGCATTGATCGCTTCGATCCTGTTTCTTGCATTCATCTCTGTCTTGAGTATTGATCTCACTCTTCGATAACATTCTCTCCTGATCCTTTCCTTCATCTCTGAATGCCTTATTCCGTTCCTTTCAATTACCCCTAGGTACTTGTAGCTCTCCGCTGGGTCTAGTTCTTTTATGACATTCTGCTGGTCAATGTTAGTGTTAGATGTTTCTGTCATTTTTCGTTTGATAAAGGTAGCTTTTTCACATTTATCGAGACCGAATTGCATTCTGAATTGTTTGACTATCGCTAGTAAGCCCTTGAGTTGTTCGTCATTTTTTGCAAAAAGCTTTAAATCATCCATGTAAATGCGATGATTTATAGTTATCAAACATTTTATTCCCGTACAGCGCGTCATTGAGCAGTTTTGAGAGAGGTATTAAGGCTAAACAAAAGAGGAGTGGTGACAGTGAGTCACCCTGGAAAATGCCACACGAAATTTTTACATCACCAGCATTTAGGGATTCATTGTCACTGTTCAGAGTTAGTGTGGATCTACATGATCTCATACTTACAGTGAAAAAGTTTCGCAGAGTAGGTGCTATCTTATGCATTTCCAGGCATATCCTAATCCAGCTATGTGGTAGGCTATCAAAAGCCTTTTTATAGAGTATCCAGGCTATTGATAAGTTTTTGTGTCGTTTGTGACAATCTTCTAAGATCATCTTATTGATGAGTAGTTGATCTTTACAGCCGTTGGATCCACGTTTACATCTTTTCTGTTCATTAGGGAATATGCTGCTGTCTGTTAAAAAACTATAAGTATATTCCGTCAGGACAGATGTTAGCGTTTTATACATAGTTGTTAAGCAGGTTATGGGTCTATAGCTTTTTGGTTCATTTGTTTCTTCACTTTTTGGAAGCAGGAATTTTAACGCATTAACTAGCCAAGGAGGCATCCTACTAGGGTGTTGCAAAACATCATTGTACAGTTCTGTTAGCATTTCATGGCTCTCTGGGAAGGCATTCAGCCAGAAGTTAGGAATTTTATCCTTTCCTGGAGACTTCCATTTGCTTGACCTCATGAGAGCAGATCTTATATCTTCTACTTGACACCCTCCCACTTTTGCTCTTCTAAGGGGTCCAGTTCTGTAGATATTCTGTCAATCCAGGGGGCCTTTTCGTTGTGTATTTTTTCTTTTGCCCAAATTTTATTCCAAAATCCCTGCACTTCTTCTTTTGATGGTACAGACCTTACAGTAACTGTTGTTTTTCCTATCTTCCTGTAAAAATTCTTGGGGTTATTTTTGAACATGTTGTTGTCCTTGAAAAATCTAACACGCTTTTCATACCTCGCTATGCGGGCAGCTTTGGCAGTTACCTTTTGCTTGATGGTTTCTATGGTGGCATCAATATCAAGTATAGTTTTCATATTGTATTTTTTCAGTAATTTTGGGGTTTTTGTAGGTTTTTCAAATATTCAATGTCAGATCTAAATAGTTTAATTTGTTGTTGCAATCGCTCTTACCAAGAAGGCTTTTTGTGGGAGTGTTGCCGTTTTCTAATCTTTACACCACATAGGATCGTTGAGATTTTCGCGGATGCATAGTATAGGTGGTTGAAATTTGTGATATCAACATCATTAGCTGTAATTATATCCTTAAGTGCAAGCCGGATTTTACCAATTATTATTATTATTATTATTATTATTATATTATTATTATTATTATTATTATTATATTATTATTATTATTATTATTATTATTATTATTATTATATTATTATTATTATTATTATTATTATTATTATCATCACTGCCTAAATCGAACTCGGAATCTTGGGGTTAGTAACCCGCGCTCTTAACCACTACGCCATATGCCTGGGTATATTGCGCAGTGGTTAAGCGCGAGCAGAACGGCCTCGTTGTTCTAACCGCATCTCGGGCAGGTCAGTTCGATGTTTCTTGTGCCTTCATTGGAGGTCATTAGTTTAATATTTTTGCCTGAGGCGGCGTGCTGGCAGAATCGTTAGCACGTCGGGTGAAATGCTCAGCAGTATTTCGTCTGTCGCTATGCTCTGAGTTCAAATTCCGCTGAGGTCGACTTTGCCTTTCATCCTTTCGGGGTCGATTAAATAAGTACCAGTTGCGCACTGGGGTCGATATAATCGACTTAATCCGTTTGTCTGTCCTTGTTTGTCCCTTCTGTGTTTAGCCCCTTGTGGGTAGTAAAGAAATAGGTATTTCGTCTGTCTTTACGTTCTGAGTTCGAATTCCAGCGAGGTCGACTTTGCCTTTCATTCTTTTGGAGTCGATTAAATAAGTACCAGTTACGTACTAGGGTCGATCTAATCGACTTAATCCCTTTGTTTGTCCGCTCTATGTTTATCCCCCCTGTGGGCAATAAATAAATACTTTTGCCTGAGGCGGCATGCTGGCAGACTCGTTAGCACGCCGGGCGAAATGCGTAGCCGTATTTCGTCTGCCGTTACGTTCTGAGTTCGAATTCCACCGAGGTTGACTTTGCCTTTCATCCTCTCGGGGTCGAAAAATTAAGTACCAGTTACGTACTGGAGTCGATATAATCGACTTAATCCCTTTGTCTGTTCTTGTTTGTCCCTTCTGTGTTTAGCCCCTTGTGGGTAGTAAAGAAATAGGTATTCCGTCTGCCGCTACGTTCTGAGTTCAAATTCCGCCGAGGTCGAATTTGCCTTTCATCCTTTCGGGGTCGATAAATTAAGTACCAGTTACGCACTCTGGTCGCTATAATCGACTTAATTCCTTTGTCTGTCCTTGTTTGTCCCCTCT
>NC_043010.1:22460835-22485835 GCF_006345805.1 Octopus sinensis
CAGTCTCGAGAGGCCCTGAATCTGTCTGTGCTCAAAGAAAATCGTGTCAGCAGCTGATGGTGGATCAGCGTCTGTTGTGGTTGTGCAAGCCCTTACGGGAGTGGCAGTCACGCATGCAGCGTCTGCATTTGGTGGAGCTGTCTGCTGGTGCTGGTGATTTTTCCTTCCGTCGAATGCGCTCTTCTTTGTATCTATAAACTGGAATCATTATGGGCAGGAAATAAGTGGTGCGCAGGACAAAATGCGTAAGAGTTTTCAATTACATGACTTTATTATGTGAGTATTTGCCTGGCTTCAATAAGATAAGTACCAATGATATACTGGTTTCAGTCTAATTTCATTTTATAACTTTCCTATATTGTATTAATGTAAGATATATTTTTTTTAAATTTATGTGGAATATATTACATTTCCGGTTAGAGAAACACTTATAATTCATTTTGTCATAGGTGTTATTTTGCAATTCTTTTTCTTTGTTATTCGATATGAATTAGAAAAGTATTGATGTCAATGAATTGTCTACAACCTGACGAATATCAAATACCTCACTGTTTGATAAATAGATGGGAATTCCAACATTTGACAGGCGCAATGTGTAGCATTTAATGAGTTTTCTATTCCCATGACAAATTTTAAAACGAGGCGAGGTCGCTAAAGTGCAGACGTGTCGTTGTGGAAAAGAAATATATTTTATCAACTTGTCTGGCGGCCATATTGAGATGTTTAAGTCTTTAGCTAAAAAAAGTTGGATGCCATCAAATGAAAAATGGAGATATTAATTCCAAAAATATTTGGTAATTAATTATCAATAAATAAATATCCGGCTTTAATCAGTTGATTTTTATCTCGAAGCGTGTGGTATTTGTGACTATCTGATATAGTTAACCACTAGCCTGTACAGCTATCATGCTTTTTGTTATTTATATATTCCTGTTGTCTGTGAGATTATATCAACTGTATTTATTTCTAAAAAGCATATGTATATTTATTCACTCGTACATTTGTATCAGTGCCAGTTTAAATCAACCAAGCATATTTCAACACTAAATGAAATGCTTGTATTATTAGCTTCTTCTATATGCGATTCAACGTGCAATCGTCTAAGAAGAGTTATTCAATTGAATTTGTGACACCCTTCGGTCATGAATGACCATGGGATTGCACCTAGAAAGCTACCCTCCGAGGCACAAGTCTGGGCAAGGTTGTTTATGGAAGACCAGCAGTCGCCCATACATGCCAGCCTTCCCGATCCACGCCACTGATATTATCCAAGGGAAAGGCAAAGGTCGATACAGCTTGGCACAAATGACATCGCACCTCATTTATTAACGTGCAAGCGACAGAACACTCCACAGACACGTGTACCCTTAAGGTAGTTCACGGGGAGATTCAGCGTGACACAGAGTGTGACAAGGTTGGCCCTTTGAAATACAGGTACAACCGAAACAGGAAGAAAGAGTGAAAGTTGTGGTGAAGGAGTACAGCAGGGTTCACCACTACCCCCTGTCGGAGCCTCATGGAGCTTTAGGTGTTTTCGCTCAATAAACACTCACAATGCCCGGTCTGGGAATCGAAACCGTGATCCTACTACCGCGAGTCCGCTGCCCTAACCACTGGGCCATTGTGCCTCCACATTCAATTGAATAACATGCAAATATATACAAATATATCAAAGACGACTTCATACTGAAGAGAATAGGAAACACACGTGATATATATTTGTTTCGTCATAATCCCATGTTCACTTGGCAGAGTTGTTAGTGAGTGGGACAGGTTACTTTGTGATAATTGTTCTGCCCCTGTCTAGTCTGTAAAGTAACAGTCCCGAAGTGGAGTTGATTATGCACAATCTCTCTCTCTCTTTCTTTCCTTCTTTCTTTCTTCTCTTTCTTTACCCCCTCTCTTTTTCTTTCCTCTTTTCTTCATTATCCCTTTCTCTCTTTCTCCTTCTCTACCTTTCTCCCTCTCCCTCTTCTCTGTTTCTTGCTTTGTGGAAGAAATCAACTGTGGTCAGTACTCCGCCAGGTCTTTAAAAAATGCCGAAAGCACGCCCTATTAAGTTTCTACCACACACACACAACACACACACACACACACACACACACACACGCACATCCGATTCTGTCTCGAGTTGAAAACCCAAGGAAAGATTTAAAGCAATCAATCGTTGGACATGTCCTGGTCAGTTGCATCCATTTATTGAGTACAGGAATTAATTGCGTCCATGGAATGTTGTTTGTTCCTTATCAAGCCATGCCTCGCTCATTAAGGCCTGTTTCCCAGTTTCCTTGGCGTATAGGTTCCCCACCTGGATGGGACGCCGGTCCGTCGCAGGTGAGCTGCAAGATGCAGGAGGGAAGAGTGAGAGAAAGTTGTAGCGAAAGAGTCAGCAGAAGTTCGCCACTACCTTCTGTCGGAGCCGCATGGAGTTTAGGTGTTTCGCTCATAAACACACACATCGCCCGGTCTGAGATTCGAACCCGCGATCCCTCGACCGCGAGTCCACTGCTCTAACCACTAGGCCATGTGCCTCCACGCGTCCATAGATTAATTGTACAATATGTGAAATAGCCGACTAGAACCAAGTGTGATTAGCTGGATAACTATTATTCGTATCGACACCACTAATCTGAGCGTACTGCATTCCTACGGGCTAGATAACTCAGTCCCATATAAAAAATAATATACATCATATTTATTGGGAGAAATTGTACATTCTGTTCCAATAACCACGATCTCTGAAGAGAGAAGGTGAAATACAGAGTCGTTCCCAAAATCAGGACAAAATATTTTGTGAAAGTATTTCAAACTTGAAATACGTTGGCCGGCGTTGCTTTCCGTCAAGAGCTCTCTCCATAGAGTATTGTAAAATTATACAAAACGTATTATTAATCTCCCTTTTAAATTCTACCAATGCCAACAGAGGGCACTACATCTCATCATCAGACTTCTATTAACTAACAAAAACCAAGAAGCGGTAATAATTGCATATATTATTTTGTTTCACAACATCCACTCCCAGACAGACAGAACAAATAAGCAACTTATAAAGGAAACGCGGAGTAACTATGGAAAGAATCATGGACTTTACACTTATATATAAACTCTTCTAGGAGTATCGAATACTCTCTTTCCTTCTTTTATTCCAGGAATTTTACTGACTTCGTTCTCGTGTCTCCGAGCAAGCTAGAGTAACACACACAAAAGCTTTAGGGATTCATATTGGCCTCAGTATTTGTTTCAGCTTGCAACCTATTTTATCAATCAATATTTTATCAATAGATTAGGCGGTGAGCTGGTAGAAGCGTTAGCACACTGCAAAATGCTTAGTGGCATTTCATCTCTTTCACGTTCTGTGTTCAAATTCTCCAAAGGACGAATTTACCTTTTATCCGTCCAGGATCAATAAAATAACAGTTGAACGTTACTGGGATTGATGTTATCGATTTAACTCTTCTCCTGGAATTACTGGCCTTGAATCAAAACGTAAAACTAATATTTTATCAATTGCTAAAATACGTTACCATGGCACAACACCAAATAACGTCTTTGCAGTTTCCGTCTAATACTTATACACATAAATTCAGGCGGTGAGCTGGCACAATCGTTAGAACGCCGGGCGAAATGTTTCGAGGTACTTCGTCTGTCTGCACGTTCTGAGTTCAAATTCCACCGAAGTTGACTTTGTCTTTCATCCTTTCGGGAGTCGATATCTTAAGTACCACTTGAACACTCTGGCCGATTCAATCGACTGGTCCCGTACCCCCGAAATTTCTGGCCGTGTGCCAGATTTTGAAACTAATATTTATTCTCTTAGATGATTGATCAACCAGTAATCAAAATAGAAAACTCTTCCGAACGAACTCTGAATAAGTGTTTTTCTCAAAAACCACAAAGGCGAATTTTTGTGTAATTCGAGGGAAGCATAACTGTTATTTCTTATTTCTTTATTGCCCACAAGGGGCTACACACAGAGGGGACAAACAAGGACAGACATACGGATTAAGTCGATTATATCGACTCCACTGCGTAACTGGTACTTATTTAATCGACCCCGAATGCATGAAAGGCAAAGTCGACCTCGGCGGAATTTGAACTCAGAACGTAACAGCAGACGAAATACCACTAAGCATTTCGCCCGGCGTGCTAACGTTTCTGCCAGCTCGCCGCCTTCTTAACTGTTATTTCTAACTGTTAACTTCATATTCATGTTATTTCTACAAGAACCATTGACCAGGTGGAAGTTTAGTAATTAGATTTCAGTTACTCTGTAAATTTACACGGTGAATGACACGCAGCAAAAGAAGTCACGTGAACAAAATTAAATGCAGAAATTAACCACCGTACCTTATATTCGACCGCCTGATGATGTTACCACTCAGAAAGTACGATCTCGTTTTACATTAATATCTTCCAATAAAATCCATTGTAACTGTGTTGTTGACAATATTACTATCGATCAACTTACCAATCTGCTTACCAGTCAATAATTATCTTGCTTTACGGCTTCATCTTTTTCCATAGAGAAACCTGTACCAACAAGTTTGCCCATTAATTTTCCTTTTTATATCTCTTCTGCTATCCACCAGTAACTCGTTCTTCAAGGACACTGCTACAAAATAACATTCGAACAGAATTAGTACAGCATAATGTTTTATGGGTTTGGGCCATCTTTTATCATGCCTAGATGAAAGAGATGGAGAGAAAGAAAGCGCGAATGTTAGAGATAAACACACACACGAAGAGAGACAGTAAGAGAGAGAGAGAGAAGGAGGAAACGAACAAAGCGTTACCCATCATACTATTGCATTATCCTCTGAAATCCAATTCAACAGAATTGTGCTGCATTCATAAGATATGCTATAACCTAGTTTTAATATAAAAGCCGTATGTAAAGCAAGCTCGTTATACCAGTTTTCACCTCTCACTTGCGACTTTCTTCTTTAACTTACCGTATGAAATAAGCATAATTATTAGACTGCAAGACTTAACAGCCATTTAAAGAAAGACGTGGACGGAACTAATAACGGTTATTGTGGGTGGTATGGCAAGAAATTTGCTTCCAAACCATATAGTCCTGTGTTCGGTCCCACAGCGCAGCAACTTGGGCAAGTGTCTTTTATTATAGCGTCAGGCCGACCAAAACCTTGTGAGTGGATTTGGTGGACGGAAACTGAAAGAAGCCCGCCGTATATATATATGTATGTCTGCGTGTGTGTGAAGAGAGATGCAGTTAACAAATTAAATCTAAATTAAATATATCTTGGGTTTGAATTATTTCTTTTTATCTGCATAATTGCCTCCATATCGGTTCCTCACCTTGGTTCCTCTAATAGCAACACTTTACCCGACCGAATTGGTCCCTCATAAAGACATCACAGTCTAAGTTCGAACCATTTGAGCTCTATACCAAGAATCTCTGGATTTCATCTGTTTACTATAGATATATAGATATATAAAGATATAGATATAAGTGTGTTTTGTGCCTTTGCTTGTCCTTCAACGCTTGACAACCGGTGTGGGTGTGTTTGCATCTCCCGTTCCCGTAACGCAGCGGTTCGGCAAAAGAGACCAATAGAATAAGTACCAGGCTTTAAAAAATGTACGGGTTCGATTCATTTGACTAAAATCCTTCAAGGTGATGCTCCAGCATGGCCGAAGTCTAATGACAATTACAATGCAAAATATAAAAGATAGTGGAATAATCCAAACTCCAATATTCATTATCAAAAGAGGACTTGTATATATCAATATACCCCCTCTCTCTTTCACTCTCTCTCACTCTGTATACCCCTCTCTCCTTCATTTTATATCCTCCTCTCTCACTCTGTTATCCTCTCTCTCTCAGTCTCTTTCCTTCTCTCTCTCTTTCACTCTTTATCCTCTCTTCCCCTCTCTTTAACTCGCTATTCTACTCTCTCTCTCTCACTCTTTATACTCTCTCATTCTATATCCCCATCTCTTCCACTCTCTACTTCTCTCTCTCTCTCTGTGTATCGCCCCTTTCTATCTCTCACGCTATTATCCTCTCTCTCTCTCTCTCTCTCTCTGCCACTTTTTTCCTCTCTCTCTCTTTCACTCTTTATTATATCTCCCCTCTCTAACTCTATCCTACTTTCTCTCTCTCTCTCTCTCTCTCTTTATGCCCTTTCATTCTCTATCCCCATCTCTTTCACTTTCTATCCCTTTCTCTCTTACTTTCTATCCCCTCTCGCAATATCTATCCCCTCTTTCTCACTCTCTGTAATCCTCTCTTCACACTCTCTATCCCCTCTCTCTCTCTCTCTCTCTCTCTCACACACACACACACACATAATGTTATTCATATCTTAGGCTCCCCTTGTCCCTACTCCGAGTTTTCCCATACTGTCAGAATTTCCTTCTCTCGACTGTCTATTTGACATTTGGCATTTTCGAAACTTTGTTATCTTAAATATCTCAATTATCGATTACATAATGCGTAGGAATCTATCAATATGATAGTTGTTTATGGTAGTTGTTTATCAGTATTGGTCAGTGTTGGTCAGTGTTGGTTAGTGTTGGTCAGTGTTGGTCAGTGTTGGTTAGTGTTGGTCAGTGTTGGTCAGTGTACTGCTATATCTGTTGCCCAGGTCAGTTGCACGAGAAATGGAACATATCCATGCTGCCTTCTCAGTCATGCAACAAAAGTCAGAGATGATCTCCGAGTGTAGACACTAAACTAAGCAACTTCTACAGAAACTTCTTTCTAAGTGGATGAGATTTTGCAAGGGGCGCTATCTGATAGTACACTGATATTAAATGTAGTTATATTCTGGCCAACACTACCCAGTAAAAGATATAAAGGCATTCATCACATCGTCATTATAGATACCATTATCAGCATGACCATCGGTGTCAACGTCATTTTGACACCACTATCATCATTATCATCATTATCATCATTAACATCATCATCATCATCATCATCATCGTCATCATCTTGGTCATCGTGGTCGTCGTCGTCGTTGTCAACATAATAATCGTCGTCGTCATCGTCAACATCATAATCATCATCGTCATCATCGTCGTCAACATCATCATCATCTCCTTCTTCAGCATCTACTTCTTTTGATGTAATGTTACGTTTTCCAATTAAGCAAACATAAAAAAAAACAAATAAAGAATAAATACATATTAAAAATGCATAATAAATGAATAAATATTAAAAACATAAACAGCAAATCCAAATAGATACACAAACATATGAAAAAGAAACAAACGAACATATAATTAAAGACTGTAATTTTTAATGTAAACAGATGACTGTTTGTTAACAAGAAAGTAATTATGAAAGAAAACACGGCCGAGAAATTTACATATTTTATGTATGTATTTCTGCGCTTGCGTCATTTCATTAATCTTGTCCAACGTAAGTTCATTAAATACACATATATTCATATGTATGCGCATACATATATATGCGTAAATGAATACACACACGCACACACGTATGTATGTGTGTGTGTATATATATATATATATATATATATATATATATAGAGAGAGAGAGAGAGAGAGAGAGAGGGAGAGGGGGAGGGCGAAAAAAAGAGGAAACGAGATGGATATAAACGCACGCATACACAGAAATATGCAACCACAGGAAGCTGCATGCCTTAAATATATGTTACGTACACAACTCACTACATAAATACTTACACACACATTCACACACACACATGCATACACACCTACATATGTACCCGTACCTACATACTTACGTATTATCTCTCTCTATCTATCTATCGATTTATCTATCGATCTATCTATCTATCTATCTATCTATCTATCTATCTATCTATCTATATATATATATATCTATCTATATATATATATATATATATCAGCATGACCATCGGTGTCAACATCATTTCGACATCAACATCATTTCGACATCAACATCATTTCGACATCAACATCATTTCGACATCAACATCATCAGCATTGCCATCGTCGTTGTCAACAATATCATCATCATCATCATTATCAACATCATCATGATCATGATCGCCATGATAGATCGCTAGCCACTATTTTCTCTCCCTCTTTATTTCTGTGTTCCTTTCTATAGAAGAGCGTAGGGTCGAAACGTAAAAGACTTTCTCACTTCCCGAGCGTTAAACTAATACATCTGTTTGTTTTGTACACCACCTGTCTTCGTCTTTTTTTTTTTTAATTCTCACTATATATATTCGTATATATTGGACAAATACAATTTTGTGGAATGTCATAGAACTTAAATTCTTGATTTATTTAATTAATTTCCGTTTCTAGATGTGTCAAAATGAGCAAATTGGTACTGAAACCAACTCCATATAAGAAGAGGAGATAATCTGAAGAATCAAGAGTCTGTTATAAAGTATTTAATATACCTGTATTAGTCTGTTATTCCTATTGATACAACTGAGAGTATAAGCTTAGAGCTGAATAGTTATGATGAAAACAGTCTCCTACAGCTGTTTCTAGAAGAGTCAAGAGTATGGATCATGAGATTCTTTTCTACCCTAGGCACAAGGCCCGAAATTATGGGGGGAGGAGCCAGTCGATTAGATCGGCCCTAGTGCGCAACTGGTATTTAATTTATCGACCGCGGCGTAATTTGAACTCACAACGTAAAGACAGACGAAATACTGTTAAGCATCCCACCCGGTGTGCTAACGTTTCTGCTTGCTCGCCGCCTTATGTGGCTTGGGATATTGAGTAAGGATTTCATTAGCCAAGTATCGCGTCATCGATATATAGAAATATGTATATATATAGAAATATGTATATATAGAAATATGTATATATATATATATATATATATCCTGAGACCCCTTTCGTTCATGACTGACCATGGGATTGCACCAAGAAAATTACCCTTCTAGGCACAAGTCCGAGCAAGCTTGTTTTTGGAAGACCAGCAGTCGCCCATGCATGCCAAGGGAAAGGCAAAGGGGGCCGATAGATCTTGGCACCTGTGACGCCGCAATTCATTTCTACAGCTGAGTGAACTGGAGTAGCGTGAAATAAAGTGCCTTGCTCAAGAACACAACACACAGCCCGGTCCGGGATTCGAACTCACAACCTCACGATCGTAAGCTCGACGCTCTAACCACTGAGCCATTTTATACATAATACATACATACATCTTTGACAAGCCATAGCTCTCATGACATGCCGCATGTCCTTTTTGGACATTATGGATACCATCCCGCCGTCACTCTCCATCAGTGACCACAGTTGCTCCCTTTCTGAAAGAGACCTCGACGGAACAGAAGCGCGGGTATGAGAAACCCTTTAAGTACAGAAATAAAACTGTAAATATCAATCCGAGCATCGCCCTTCACAAAGAGTAGAAAATAGACTACGCAACGTGTGTATATGGATGATGTAAGGTGACTCGATGTGCTTACACCTGTTTCTCCAGACTGAGAAATTTTCACCATGACAAAATAGAGCGAATGGCTTCGTTACGGGTGCAAATAAGCCTCAGCCATATTCAAACTGGTAACAAATTTGTATTTATCTACATCTCTGTTTAGCGTGGCCACCCCGAGACACAGATATGTGCATATGTATATAACACCCATGTGTTATATATATATATACATATACACACACACTCACACACGCACACACATATATATATAATGTATGCATATATACATACACACACACACACACAACTATATAATTGGTACTCCGTCGGTTACGACGACGAGGGTTCCAGTTGATCCTACCAATGGCACATCCTGCACAGGAAATTAATGTGTATGTGGTTGAGCACTCCACAGACATGTGTACCATTAACGTAGCTCTCGGGGAGATCTAGCGTGACAGAGAATGTGACAAGGCTGGCCCTTTGATATTACAAGTACAACTCATTTTTGCCAGCTGAGTGGACTGGAGCAACGTGAAATAAAGTGTCTTGTTAAAGAACATAACACTTCGCCGGGAATCGAACCTTCGACGTTGCGGGCGTGTGCCGAGTACCCTAACCACTAAGCCACGCACCTTCACATACAATTATATCCCCATATACCCATACATATACACTAATACATGAACATATATTACACGCATATATAAGCGCAGACACTTATGTATAAAAGCTGAGGCGCGTGTGCAGGCATGGGCGTCCGTGTCTATTTAAATATTTAGTTTGTCAACGAAGGAAGAAGAAAAGGCGGCACATCGCATTTATCAAAATGTATGGAATTTCTGTGTAGGTATGCGTGTGTTTGTAACTCTAAATCATGGATGTCTGTGTGTTTGCATCAGGAAATTCTTATTCATAAATATATAAATGCATGTGTATGTGTATATATATATATATGTGTGTGTGTGTGTGTGTGTGTGTGTGTGTGTGTGTGCGCGTGCGCGTGTGTGTATGTGAGTGTGCGTGTGTGTGTATGTAAATGCATATATATATATGAGTATGTAAACATGTATATATATATATATATATGTACACACATATATGTGTGTGTATGCAAATATGTATAAATATATGTATATATATAGACACATAGATAGATATGAAGACATATAGACAGAACATATGTGTGTGTGTACATGCATATATACAGGTCTATACATGTATACTTGTATGTTTGTGTATCAGTGCGTATATATATATATATATATATATATATATATATATATACACACACACACATAAACGTGCTTACATACACCCATATGTGCGTGTGCGCGCGTGCGCATAAATGGATATATATTCAAAAGTCACTTTTCGTTATTTTAATGTAAACATACCCTGCAGTTATGAAAATAGGATTTAAATAGCGAATAAGGAAAAGAAATTAGAAAGAAAAGACCGAAAAATGAGTGCATTTTGCAACGATACGTGTCACATAGCAAGCACCCTGGTATTAGATGAGAGCCATAAAGTTCTACACATTAATTCCAAGGAAGAATTTCTTTTCCATTTTGAAAGATATTGCAATGATGAATTTCGTGTTAATCTAGAATATATTTCTTTGATAAATATTTTGAGGTGACTTTGCAGAAATTTCAAATATGTGATTCAGTGTTTCGTGTTAAAAAATAACTTTTATTCGTTTTGAGATGCAAGACGAAAAAAGAATAAAAATGGTAGCGAACTGGCAGAAGGGTAAGTACATTAATCCCTCTCTATATCGCAGTTCATCTATCGCGGTTTATTATTTAAGCTTACGAAGATTCCTCCGTAGTGTTGTTTTGTATTTATAATAAAATTAATATATACAGAATATAATAATAATAACGTAACTCAGATACCAGGAAACCCCAAAATGGCAGAAATTCAAAAGATAGTGCTCATGGGAACTGCTCATATCCTACGCAAAATACTTTCTATGTAATCTCAAGGTTTAAAACAAACAATTTTTATTTATTTATTTAATTTTTTTAAAAATTTGATTTTTTATTTTTTTATTATTATTTTTTTATTTTTTTATTTATTTATTAGTCATTCATAGTACAACACCAAAAAAAACCCAAATATATGGCACGCTAGGCATAACAAGAACGTGAACTTCCAACCTGTTGTCTCTTGAGGTATCTGGGTGAGACTTGGAGCCAACTTGTACAAATATAAAGCAAAAGTCAAACATAGAATAATAATAATAATAATAATAATATATATAATAATAATAATAATAATAATAATAATAATAATAATATTAAATATGCAGTACTATCTCTATTTCGCAGATTTTCACCTATCGTGGGGAGTGATGGGTGGAGCGTAATACCTGTGATAGTCGAGAGATAACTGCACATCGAGCAAAATGCTTAGCTTTTTTTTTTCTTCCAGTTCTTTACGTTCTGAGTTCAAATTCCGCCTAGGTCGATTTTACCTTTATTCTTTCGGGATAAATTAAATAAATACTGGTTGAGCACAGGAGTCAATGGAACCGACTAGTCCACTCCCTTAACATTTGCCTATTCTTGAAAGGTTTATTAAGACAGTGAGCTCCTAGGAATCGTTAGTGCTTCTGACATATGTTTAGCGGCATTCCTTCTGTTTTTTGTTGTTTTCTGGGTTTTTTTAAAAATTCTGAATTCAAATTCTGTGTTTCATCCTGTCAGAGTCGATAAACTGAGTACCAGTTGAGCACTAGGATCCACGGTATTCTTTAAGCCCCTCTTCCTAAATTTCCTGACCTTGTAACAAGCTGTGAAACCGAAACCATTATTATACTTTCTTGATTTCATGTGACCTGACTTACATTTGATACATTTAAGAGATGAACACTACTATTTACAAAACCAAATATATGGCACCCTAGGCATAACACCCACATGAACTTCTAACTTGCTGCCTCTTGAGGTCTCTGAGTGAGACTTAGAGCAAACTTGTACAAATGCAAAGCAAAAGTCAAACGGAATAATAACATCGAAAAATACCTTAAGAATGAGAACCCAGGTTCTAAATTTCCCCCAAGACACCTGATGAAGACTGGAGGGTATATCAGCCGAAACGTTGTGTTAACAACAAACCAGATGAGGACAAATATCCGTCAAATGTAAATAATGACTTACATTTGATTTTCAGTTTAAGTGCTTTGGCTTTAGGTACCAAATGACATTATAAAAAAAAAGTTCCTTCCCGACTCACATAAGTTCATAGACCTGGTTTCCCAGTTTCCCTGGCGCATATATTCCCAGAGGACGAAACGCCGGCCCATCGCAGGATTGTTAACTTCTTTCAGCGGAGTGGAAGAGAAAAAGAAATTCCAAGGAAAAAGAAATTCTTCATTGGAATTAACGTGAAATGAAATGGTTTTTCTCAAGAACACATCGCATCGCCTGGTCCAGGAATCGAAAAAACAATTATACGATCACGAATCCAGCACCCCTAATCACTAAGCCATACGCTTCCACATCAATTGATAGTATTGCTGTTAAATCTGTAGTAAACATGTTGACCTCGAAACAAGTGTTTCTCGACCATTCTTCCCCTATGGACTCTCTTTGGTTACTATTTTGATCGGGTGGGTTGTCCTACCCATTTAGTGCTGATTAATTTCTTTTTATGAATGTTTATGGCAAAATATTATTAGGAACTGTATTAAAATAGTGTTAAAATATTGTACAATTCATTGGACATCAATTCTTACAACAAAATCTTATATGAACCCCGATGGGTCATGTGGGCCCCAGTGGAGAACTACTGATCAAAACAAACATCCACTGATTTAGAAAATAGTGAAATATGGACAAGCAACAAGTGGTATGTTCATAGGATTTGTTAATTACGATTCTTCCAAAATATAAGAATAGATATTTGATCATTCCTTGTTGTAGAACCATGCGGCCACGACGTAGACAGAACACCGATTTTGAGACAGGTATAAACAGAATTACAAACACGGACATAAGAAGCACACACGTTATGTGTGTGTATGTTCGTGGGTGTGTATATGTGTTTGTGCATGTGTACGTAGGTATGTATAGGTAGGTAGGTAGGTAGGTAGGTAGGTAGGTAGGTGGGTGGGTGGATGGATAGATGGATGGATAGATACGCGCACACATATATGATGTATCCATATATCTGTATATACATATGCTTATATGTGTATACAGACATTTGATATATGCGCATATATGAGTACGTACGCATATGTAAATGGTCATATACAGACAGACATGTATATATATATATATATATATATATATATATATATATGTATATATATATATATATATATATATGTATCTTTCCTTTTCCTATGTTTTTGACGAAGAGCTCCGCTCGAAACGTAAAACCCTCCTTCTTCCCTTCCATCTTGAGCGCCCATAATACTATATTTGTTCCACGTCCTCGCATTGTGTTTTCTCTTTGTGTTTTCATGTTTGGATTAACTAATATATATATATATATATACACGCGCCCACTAACACACACATAAGTATACATATATAACGTATATAGTAGATATATACATACATATACATGTGTGTGTATATATAAACATATATATGTATATATATATATATATATATATACATATATATGTCTATATATATACACACACATGTATATGTATGTATATATCTACTATATACGTTATATATGTATACGTATGTGTGTGTTAGTGGGCGCGTGTACGCGTTGTATATTTGTTGACCGTAAGGGACATCCGCCCAATCGAATAGCCTATGTCTTGTGTTATCTGTCGAAACAATATATTATGACTGCAGGAATTTATGAGGCAGGACATTCGTATTTTTGTTTAATATGGTGAATCGGATTTCTTTTACAAAGTTTTCTCTTCACTAAATATTCTTAGACACGAATTATTTATCATTATTATTGTTTCATAAATTTTCGTTTCGTCCTTTGTGTATTACTCTTTTACACTTCTACTTGTTTCGGTCATTTGACTGTGGCCATGCTGGAGCACCGCCTTTAGTCGAGCACATCGACCCCAGGACCTATTCATTGTAAGCCTAGTACTTATTCTATCGGTCTGTTTTGCCGAACCACTAAGTTACGGGGAGGTAAACACACCACCATCGGTTGTCAAGCGATGATGGGGGCACAAACACAAACACATAAACACACACACACATACACACACACACACACTCACACACACACACACACACACACACCACACACACACACATATATATATATATATATATATATATATATATATATATATATATATATATATACATACATAATATATACATACATATATACGGCGGGCTACTTTCATTTTCCGTCTACCAAATCCACTCGCAAGGCTTTGGTCGCCCCGAGGCTATAGTAGAAGACACTTGCCCTAAGTGCCCCGCATTGGGAATGAAACCGGAACAATGAAGTTGGTAAGCAAGCTACTTACCACACAGCCACTCCTGCGCCTATTACTCCACAATTTGAATGAGTCTAGCTGAACGTTGCTGAGTATGATATTCCAAGATGCGCTACGGCTTTCATAGACAGAGGGTTATCTTCCTATATTTCGGGACGGTCATGTTTTTCGATCTTTTGCCAAATAAACACACGCACTGTATAGTAGTCCTTCACTTCGGCTTTATAATCGTTCTTATTTTAGTGTCTATCGTCTTAAATTTTTCGTTACACATCAAGTAATCTCTTCAGCGACTCTCTATCCCGCGTGTCTCCTGAGGTCACTGGATGTGTGACGAAAAATTTTACCCAAAGGACACTAAACTAAGTACGTGAAGGACGAGTATACAGTACGTGTATTTGGTAAAAGGACAACAAAAAACATGACCGTCCCGAAAGTTAACATTTGTTTTTAACAAACGTTTTCACGTCAGCAATCTTGCAAAACAATTGCATAAACGCAACGACAGTTATCATCCCTTGCCGCACATTGATTTCAAATGTTGACTCAATTCCAGCAATTCTGAGGAATGGGCTAAGTCGATTAGATCGACTCCAGTACGCAACTGGTACATATTTTATCAATCCCCGAAATGATGAAAGCAAAGATGACCTCGGTGGAATTTGAACTCAGAACGTAGCGGTAGACGAAATGTTGCTAAGTTTTCTGTCCGGCGAGACACCATTCCTATCGTTGAAATCTGAAACAAAGTATTTGGAAGATATGGTGAAACAAATCCGCTGGGTTTTTCAGAGGCACCTTAGATTCAGTACCAAATTCCAGTTTGCTAGAAGCGATGACAACTTAACGTAGAATACCTTTAAACTGTGGAGTTACCTCAGATAGATCGGGCAGATTAATTTGCTGTGGGAAAACAAAACTTTGACAGCAGAGAAGGAACCTAAAACATATATCTAGCCGTTATTTTGATGTTTTGGATTTGAATATTATAAGATTCTCGATGCAAAATTATATGCTGAAACAGATATCGTTGAATATGTGATCGCGTATGTCTACATAAATGGCTGTTTACTTTCAAATTACTCCCCTTGAATACAACAGCAACGGAAGTAATTGGGATTTTCGTTTTATACCTTGACCCGAGCATAGGATGGGGCTCGCCTCTTTGAGCTGGGAAATGAATGGAATGACTGGTGCGTGTCTTCTGGCTACCCACTCCTAAAAAAATGGGAAATAGGCCTTGGTATATGTATGTATACATACAACAGATAAATATGTAAGCGCGCACGTCTGTGTTGTTCTTTTTCTCTTTCTAATTTAGAATAAATTTCGAACGATCACCGACTTCGTAGCAAGGTTGTGAAGGAAAGCATTTTTTTTTAACTCTCGTCCTTTAAGTCGTAAGGTCTTGCAGAGTTTTTTTATATTTCCAGATATCGTGATCATTTCTTTTGTATGAAATAAGGATTTTGCAATCTCTCTTCAAAGAACACAAGTTCAGCCATACTTTGTTCCAGACAGGTTGGTTTGTATCCTCTTGCTCTAATAATTCTTTCTACTCTAGACACAAGGCCTGAAAAATCGTGGGAGGAGACTAGCCGATTACATCGACCATAGTGTTTCACTGGTACTTAATTTATCTACACCGAAAGGATGAAAGGGAAAGTCGACCCCCGGTGGAATTTGAACTCAGAACGTAGCTACTGGAGAAATGCCGCGAAACATTTTGCCCGGCGTGATAACAATTCTGCCAGCTCGCCGTCTTCTCTTGCTCTAATTATAATAGTTATGAAGCTGAAAGTGTATCTAGGGTACTGGATTTGCAAACTCCTAATCAATGGTCCATTAATGTCCTCTTTCTATTGTATTTTCTAACTACATTCTCGTCCAAAGAGCAGCTGATTTCCACAACAGAATACATGTTTATAATCCCACACAACATCTGGTGGCTGTTTTAATTTTTAAGTTCCATCAATTTTCTTTCGGCCCATCGGTTTCAATATAGTCATCTTTTTTTGTATGTGTGTTTTATCTTGTTCCAGCCTTTTCCGGCCACTGCACCATGCCTCACCGAAAGATAATATCTAGAACACATTTTCTCGCGGTTAACAAAAATGTGGTTATATGTATGTATGTATGTATGTATGTATGTATGTATGTATGTATGTATGTATGTATGTATGTATGTATGCATGCATGTGTGTGTGTATGTATTCTCGTTTTTTAATTTAGAGTAAATTTTGAATGGAGGGATGGATGTGAGCATGTATGTATGAATGTATGCATGCATGCACGTATGCACATTTGTTCTCTCTGTTTATTTAGATCATTCCTCTGAGGAAAGAGCTGGTTTCGAACAAAGGTTCAAAGCTTCGTAGTTGGAAGGCAGATAAAAGCAATGTCACATTTTGAACTCGACAAAAATCTTGCATATTTTCCTGTTCCTCTTACCGATTCGATTTGTAATGTTCGAATCAGTTTAGTTGATTTCTTTTTCTAAAAACCCTGACTTCTCCATATTGCCAGTAAGGCCTTTACTCACAAAACCAAGAAACACAAATATTATTGGCAAAAATGTGAATTAATAAGCTGAATATAGAATCTGGAAGTTTCGAAGCAGCTATCAAAATTTTCCTTATTTTTTAAAACATTTCTATATATGTATGTACGTATTTATGTACGTATGTATGTAAGTCATTATTCAGTTTTATTTCCAGATTTCTTGCCAATAGAGAAGGTGCCGGTCTTTAACCTAGATCCAAGTATCCTTCAATGAAATTACAACAAAATCAACAAAGTATTTTTGTATGTATGTATGTATGTATGTATGTATGTATGTATGTATGTATGTATGTATGTATGTATGTATGTATGTATGTATGTAGGTAGGTATTTAAGTAGGTAGGTAGGTAGGTAGGTAGGTAGGTAGGTAGGTAGGTAGGTAGGTAGGGGGAGGCGTGCAGTTTTCTTACAATCAGGAAGAAAATCGCAGCATGAAAATGAAAATTTACTCGTCCTTCTCTTGACAGTATTTGATAGAGTTTCAGCGCTTGGCGATCAGCGGACAACGGACAGCGAGCGGCGAGAGTTTCAAGTGAATCAAAGCAGAATGCATCTATAATATTAATAGAAAAACAGTTTATGTCTATCATACATGACTGACCTCAAATTATAGAAGGAATCTAATAACCAGTAAGAATATCTGTTTCAATCAATGACTATCTTTAACTTCCCCATATATGTAAAGGGACAACACAACTGCACTTGAGCAAAGCGAACGGAAAATCACGCACACACACACAAACATGTATTGGGAGTAATTTTAAGCTATGATTTATGTTCCATAAGCGACGGAATGCACGCAACAGCTGACATATTATCGTGTAGAGTTCAGTTGATAATCATACAGTAACATAAAAGTATAAGGTCTTCTTAGAAGTAGAACTGACGCAGCAAACTATTAGCATTTAAGGCAGGAATTCTATCTGCCAATTCCATATGTATGCAAATTTATCTGTCTATCTGTCTATCTATCTATCAATCTATCTATTTATCTATCTATCTATCTATCTATCTATCTATCTATCTATCTATCTATCTATCTATCTATCTATCTAACTATCTATCTATCTATCTATTTATCTATCTGTCTATCTGTCTATTTATCTAGCTACCTGTCTCTCTATCTATCTAGCTGTCTATCTCTCTGTCTATCTATTTGTCTACCTATCTATTTATATGCATGTATATATTTGTATGTATATATATACATATAAACATATACATACGAACATATATTGGCAATTTTACGTATCCCGACATAAACACTAGACTATGCATTATTAACATGTACTAAACACACACATACACGCATTATATATATAAATATATATATATATATATATATATATATATATATATATATATATATATATATATATATATATAGAAATGGATGAATGAATTACAGTTAACACGGAAAATTCAATAGACAGTTACCAGGGTAGCAAAATTCACGCAAGTAACAAGGATGGTGTGACCTATTCAAAGGTAGACGCTCCGGGTTAATGTGCAGTAATTTGTATAGTATGTCAATAAATGGAGTTGAACGCAGGTGTTATTCAAATTCTTTTACTTTCGACATATGTTTCGAAGACAACATTGGTTTTATTCCAAAGAGTTTCTCTGCTATCTTCTATATATATAAAAGAGGTTTAGGGTCAAAATTGTGTGCACATTTTGATACGCCAGAGGTTGGCGGCCAGACCAGTGGTCGGATCGAGCTGAAAATAGACACAGGCATAGACACAGGCATAGACACAGGATGAGGCAGAGAGTTGTGTAGGTCAAAACTCACCATCTGGAGAGGTGCGGTTGCTATGGTAAGAAGAATGATTTTTTATCGATTCAAGGGGGCTCTAAGCCCCTCCAGATTGGTGCGGTTGGCATCTAATATAATCTATAAAATGAAGAAGTGGTACGTTGATGCAAATTGGATTTTTATGTAAAAAGCAGTCTAAATTTACAGGAGGGGCTAACTTGATGTGAGAAATTGATTGGGAGACGTTTTTTTTTCTTTTTTTTAATCTCTAAAATAGTGACACGTACAAAAGGCAAATGTGCTTTCCGTTGTCACTGCCTGATATTTATGATTGATCTTTCAAAATATTTTCCCTTCTGAACTTTTGTGTTTTTATAAATGAGAGAGAGACAGATAGAGAGTAAGAGAAAGCGAGGGAGAGTCCGAGAGAAAGGAAGAGTAAGAGAGTGGGAAAGTGAGAGAGAAAGGAGAGACAACAAAGAGGGAGAATGTGGTGATAAGAAACAGAAAGGAAGCAACAGATAGTAACAACCACACCCTTACCCACGCGTAGAGCCGTCACCTTAAGCTAGTATACATATGTATATATATATATAAATACAAAAGTGGAACAAGAACGGAAAACATCCACACAGACGATACAAAGAAAACAAGGACGGGTCATTCGGAGTTTTCTTTCCTCAATCGAGTTCCAGATTATATGTGTGTGTGTGTCTAAGTATGTAAATATATAAACATATATTTATATATATATATAAATATATATATATATGTGTGTGTGTGTGTGTGTGTGTGTGTGTGTGTGTGTGTGTGTGTGTGTGTGTGTAAGTATCTAGCGATAGATAGATAGATAGATAGATAGATAGATAGATAGATAGATAGATAGATAAACAAGAAATGGTCTTTAATGTTAGACAGTATCTGCAGACAAGGTAGAGTGCTCTTGTATACAGAGAAACGCACACATACACAAACTAACTTGTGTGTATATGTTAAATTCCTCCTGTCAATAAGATAATATCGTTTCGTTTCTGTCTTTGTTTTTGTATATATTTTCTCTGCTTTTTTTCTATTTTTGCTCGTTTTATTTTTACCTGGCATTAACGCCTCACATAAAACATGGCTACTTTAATAGAATAAAAGACATTCACAAAAATGAAATCACATACTACAAAAACAAAACAAAACAATAAATACGAAATGCGTCGAACCTGGAGGATTATGTTTTCAGTATTTTGTTGCTGAGAGATACAATGGATGGCTTGAAAAGTTGGCTAACAAGATAAGCCGTCTTCGTGTCGTTAGGATTTGTTGAAAATACTGTCATTATGTTAACGCGGGAATCTACGTGTGTTGGTCGTTTATATCAGAGCAAGCTATAATGGATGGTGATTTGCAATTCAGTATAAGCCCTGCGTGAAGTTGTTTCTTTTTATGTAGGAGCGCGTGTATATAAACGTGTTTATAAATGTGTTGTGCTGTTTTGTGTATATCGTTGTCTTTTAATAACTATAAGGTGGGAAATTGTCAGAATCGTTAGAATCTAGAACAAAAGTACATTGTAGTATTTAATTACGTCTCTTTATGCTCTGAGTTCAACTCTAGGGTTTGATTTTATGGACGAAGAGTCCTCCTTCCCCTGCTGTAATATATGTCTTACTCTAAAGGCGGCGAACTGGCAGAAACGTTAGCACGCCGGATGAAATGCTTAGCGGTATTTCGTCTGCGTTACGTTGGGAGTTCAAATTCCGCCGAGGTCGACTTTGCCTTTCATCCTTTCGGGGTCGATAAATTAAGTACCAGTTACGCACTGGGGTCGATGTAATCGACTTAATACCTATGTCTGTCCTTGTTTGTCCTCTCTGTGTTTAGCCCCTTGTTTGTCCCCTCTGTGGGTAGTAAAGAAATAGGCATTTCGTCCGTCTTTACGTTCTGAGTTCAAATTCTGACGAGGTCGACTTTGCCTCTTATCCGTTCGGGGGTCGATAAAATAAGTACCAGTTAGACACTGGGGCTGATAGAAACGACTTACACCCTCCCCAAAATTGCTGGTCTTGTGTCAAAATTTGAAGCCAATATACTTTTACTTCTGTTTCTTATACTATAAAGCATTACATTGTTGCTATTGTTTACTAATTTACTTCTGTTCAACCCTAAGCTATCAGATATATGGTCAAAGACGTTCCACCAATGACCATCTTTTCGATTTTAGGATGAATACGTTTTACATGATCGAAAGTATCCTTTTCTTTTGAACGAAAGATAGGTTAAGATATCCAAAGCGTATCAAAATTATCCATAAACATACTTGATTATCGTCTGGATTATCTTAAGGTACTTACAGAAGACTTAAATATCTTTTAATGCTGGAGTGAATTTTTAGCAGATTTGATTGCTATTTCTTGAAAGGCTGCATCTACAAGAGGTCAACACATTCCTACACTTATGAAACCAATTTTATCATATAAAATAAAACTGTGTTGTTGTCGTTGTTGTTGTGTAATTCTCATATAGCCTTTCATCTCCACGTCAGCTACATTTGACTGGTATTTCTAGCAAAGCAGTGTCCACACAGAGGCAGCCTCGCTTTCGCTCTTATAAAATCAAATTGTTAATTCAAGTATTCATGTATTTTATCGTCGTTTCCAGGTCGGCTGAAACTGAGCGGAGACAAGTTCATCTTTCTTAATTTCATAAATAGGATCACGTAGTTTTTGTGGCACTGGGAAGAAGTTTTGTGGCTTTGTAGCTAGGGTTCATGATTCTAGGGCAGCGAGTTCGATTTCTGGAGCGGACAACGATGCGTTGTGTCCTTGTGCAAAGCATTTCATTTTGTGTTGGTACATTCTCTTCAGGTATAATGAGTACCAACCGTGTACTGGTTCAGTTCCACTCTCCAGTCACCGGTTACGTTCTGGATGATTTACTGTGTGAAATGAAAGAGACCCAAGTGGGTATCTATCTGTGCTCACGATTACTTAGCCACCGAAAACAATACGCGATAGCATAGTACTTGTACCTACATCAAACTCGCTCATACGTGACGACTGGCGTTTTAGCTGCACCCTTTTAAAAGCGTTTAGTTATGATATGAGGGAAATATGGATGCTATTTCTTGTATGTTTAGTGACTACACGTATGTTCCCTAAATGGTGACTACACGCATGTTCTTGAAAATATCTGGGTTTTAATCACCTGTGTTATAAGCCCTCTACGTCTAACATTCATGACTGTACGTGATGGAGAAATCTAGCAGAATCAGTAAAAATTCAAAGACGCTATCGGCCAGTGGCTCTCACTCACTTTCATTTCGTGTAGCACTGCAGATTAAATAAAATTGTTAATGCACTTCGAATGAAAAGTTTAAAATAATCCCTCGACTATCGCGGGTGCTACATTCCAAATTCCCCCGCGATAAGTGAAAATCCGCGAAGTAGAAACAGTACTGCACTGTATTTTTTTCTCTATAATTTTTATATATTTATTTTATTATAAATGCAAATCAACACCCCGGAGGAATCGACGTAAACTTAAATAATAATCTGCGATAGGTGAACCGCGATATGGCGAGGGATTATTGTATTCTTAAACATTTAAAGAACAGTAAAGAATTATTGTTCTTTGATTATAATTATTTCGTATGTTAATAGTATTAAGCATTACAGTATTTTCCGACATTATGAGTCGACGTAGTAGTCGTGGCACTCCGTCGGTAACGACGGCAAGAGTTCCAGTTGATCCGATCAACGGAACGGCTTCCTCGTGAAATTAACGTGCAAGTGACTGAGCACTCCACAGACACTGTACCCTTAACGTAGTGCACGGGGAGATTCAGAGTGGGAAAAGGCTGGCGCTTTGAAATACAGGTACAACAGAAACAGGAAGAAAGAGTGAAAGAAAGTTGTGATGAAAGAATACAGCAAGGTTCGCCACCATCCCCTGCCGGAGCCTTGCGGAGCTTTAGGTGTTTTCGCTCAATAAACACTCACAACGCCTGGTCTGGGAATCGAAACCGCGATCCTATGACCGCGAGTCCGCTGACCTAACAACTGGGCCATTGCACCTCCACAGTCGACGTAGTACATAGTGTAAACATGAAGTGTAAGCATTCAAATATCGTCGCTATTTTTCCAAATCTTGTTGCATTTCATCTTGGTGTATAAGTCGACCTACCTATTTACAGTTGAATATTCGACCTACCTATTTACAGTTGAATATTTGACTTGAAGAATGAAAGATATGGTAATTGTATATTAGAAATTATGAATAACTGAAACTTTTTTCTACACTCAGAAGCTTTAATTTCAATTTTCTAAACCCTGGAACTATATTTTCAAAGACCTACGTCGCACTTTAAATTCCATGTAGAGCCTTTCAGAAAACGTCCAGACCAGATCCCTATCTACATAATGTATCAGTTATTAATGTTTAATCGAAAAGGAGAGGACTAGCACATTTCCCAGATTATATCACCTTCGAGGCTTGCGAAAGAAAGGTGGGAAGCAGTTAGAAATATGTGGCGCGATTATTGTAAGCAGAAACGAAACTGGAAACCTAGTTCCGATGATTGCAATAGATTGGCATCGTTAATGGTACATAAGTGGTGTTTAGCATGTAATGAGGTACCATATAGGATCAATCGAAATAGTTTTGTTCAATGTGAAGCTAGGCCGATAAAAGGCTATGATTTAAAACATTTACCGGGGCGTCAAGGGTAAGTATCACAACTGAAAACACGTCACCAGATGACTATGAACAGAACTTTTTGAACTAGACGACCATATCTGATATTTCTGCCAAAGTTCTAGATTATTAACAGATTGCTGGCACCTTAGAGAATGCTTTTACATATCTGTGTGTTTGTGTGTGTGTGTGTGTGTGAGAGAGAGAGAGAGCGTGTCTGTGTTATATATATATGTATATATATATGTATATATATATATATACAATTATATACACACACACACACACATATATATATATGCATAATATATAAATATATATATACATGTATATATATATATACATATATATATATATATATACATGTATATATACATATACACATGCATATATATATACATATATATATATATACAATTATATACACACACACACACATATATATATGCATATATATATAAATATATATATACATGTATATATATATATATATACATATATATATATATATACATGTATATATACATATACACATGCATATATATATACATATATATATATACATATATATATATAAATATGCATGTATATGTATATATATATATATATCTGATCGTTTGTCCATCGTATTTCCTTTTCTTTCTCTCTTTTGTCTTTTTCTTTCTTTCCTGTCTAGTTTCAATGTTCTTCCGGGAGTATAACTGAAATTCGATGAAATAAGCAGGAAATGTTTCGAGATATTTCTTCCACTTCATCTACTTCTATATATTTTCCATATTCCAATATTCAACCATTCCAAGATTCAAAGGTGGCGGGGTGAAAGCAATATACTGATATGAATACAAATTACCTGTATGTATGTATGTATGCATCTTTTCCTTGCATTAATCACTGGACTGCGGCCATGCTGAGGTACTGCTTTTCCGTACGAATGTACCCTAGCATTTGTTTTCAGAGCCTAGTACTTATTTCATTTTTTTTTTTTGCGAACCGCTAAGTTGCATTCGTGTAAACAAATCCATATCGGTTACCAAGCGGTGATGGCTGACCTACACAAACCCCGACACACACACACACACACATGCGCACGGGCACACATACACACACACTCACTCATACAAATACCCACGCACACGTATACACACATGTATGATATAGTCAGACAGAT